>NW_026109505.1:0-33139 GCF_024516045.1 Bombus affinis | reverse complement strand
AAACGTTATATACTATTACGCTATAAGTTATAACGATGTACTGCATCACTATGTAACGTATAACGTTATATTGCGTCACTATACGCCGTGTAACGTTATTCACTATTACGCTATACGGTATAACGATATATTGCATCATTATGTGACGTATAACGATATATGCTATTACGCCACAGCGTATAACGATATGTTGCATCACTATATGACGCATAACGTTATATACAATTACGCTATAACGTATAACCATGTATTGTATTACTATAGGACGTATAACGTTATATTGCATCACTATATGACGTATAACGTTACACACTATTACATTATAACGTATAACGTTATATTGCATCACTATATAACGTATAACGTTATATACTATTACGCTATAAGGTATAACGATATATTGCATCACTATATGAAGTATAACGTTATATTGCGTCACTATATGACGTATAAACGTTATATTGCATCCTCTATATGCCGCATAACGTTATATTGCATCACTATGTGACGTATAACGTTATATGCTATTACGTTATAACGTATTACGTTATATTGCATCACTATATGCCGTATAACGGTATATGGCATCACTATATGACGTATAACAATATATTGCATCACTATGTGACGTATAACGATATATGCTATTACGCCACAACTTATAACGTTATACTCTATCACTATATAACGTATAACGTTATATACTATTACGCTATAAGTTATAACGATGTACTGCATCACTATGTGACGTATAACGTTATATTGCGTCACTATACGCCGTATAACGTTATACACTATTACGCTATACGGTATAACGATATATTGCATCACTATATGACGTATAGCGTTATATTGCATCACTATATGCCGTATAACGTTATATTGCATCACAGTATGACGTATAACTTTATATACTATTTCGTTATGAAGGAATAACATTATATTGCATCACTCTATGACGTATAACGTTATATACCATTACGCTATAAGTTATAACGATGTACTGCAACACTGTGTGACGTATAACGTTATATAGCATCGCTATATGATGTATAACTTTATATTACGTTATAACGTATAACGTTATATTGCATCACTCTATGACGTATAACGTTCTATACTATTATGCTATAAGGTATAACGATATATTGCATCACCATGTGACGTATAACGTTATATTGCATCACTATATGACGTATAACGTTATATACTATTACGATATAACGTATAAGGTTATATTGCATCACTATATGACGTATAACGTTATATTGCATCACTATATGCCGCATAACGTTATATTGCATCACTATATGACGTATAACGTTATACAGCATCACTATACTACGTATAACGTTATATACTATTGCTCTGCAAGTTATAACGATATATTGCATAACTATAGGACGTATAACGTTATATTGCATAACTATATGCCCTATAACGTTATTTTGCATCATTATATGACGTATTACGTTATATACTATTACGTTATAAGGTATAACGATATATTGCATCACTATATGACGTATAACGTTATATTGCATCACTATATGCCGCATAACGTTATATTGCATCACTATATGACGTATAACGTTATGTACTATTACGTTATGAAGGAATAACATTATATTGCATCACTCTATGACGTATAACGTTATATACTATTACGCTATAAGTTATAACGATGTACTGCAACACAATGTGACGTATAACGTTATATAGCATCACTATATGACGCATAACTTTATATTACGTTATAACGTATAACGTTATATTGCATCTCTCTATGACGTATAACGTTCTATACAATTATGCTATAAGGTATAACGATATATTGCATCACTATGTGAAGTATAACGCTATATACCTTCACCTTATAACGATATATCGCATCGCTATCACTATATCGCATATTATTTATAACGACATATCGCATCACTATATGACGTATAACGTTATATTGCAGCACTCTATGACGTATAACGTTATATACTATTACGCTATAAGTTATAACGATGTACTGCAACACAATGTGACGTATAACGTTATATAGCATCACTATATGACACATAACTTTATATTACGTTATAACGTATAACGTTATATTGCATCTCTCTATGACGTATAACGTTCTATACAATTATGCTATAAGGTATAACGATATATTGCATCACTATGTGAAGTATAACGCTATATACCTTCACCTTATAACGATATATCGCATCACTATCACTATATCGCATACTATTTATAACGACATATCGCATCACTATATGACGTATAACGTTATATTGCAGCACTCTATGACGTATAACGTTATATACTATCATGCTATAAGGTATAACGATATATTGCATCACTATGTGACGTATAACGTTATATAGAATCACTATACGACGTATAACGTTATATACTATTACGCTACATGTTATAACGATATATTGCATCACTATAGGACGTATAACGTTATATTGCATAACTATATGCCCTATAACGTTATATTGCACCATTATATGACGTATAACGTTTTATTGCATCACTACAGGACGTACAACGTTATATTGCATCACTATAAGACGTATAACGTTATACACTATTACGCGATAAGGTATAACGATATATTGCATCACTATGTGACGTATAACGATATATGCCATTACGCCACAACGTATATCGTTATACTGCATCATTATATGACGTATTACGTTATATACTATTACGCTATAAGGTGTAACGATGTACTGCATCACTATGTGATGTACAACGTTATATAGCATAACTATATGACGTACAACTTTATATTATAACGTATAACGTTATATTGCATCACTCTATGACTTATAACGTTATATACTGCAATGATATAAGGTATAACGACATATTGCATCACTATGTGACGTATAACGTTATATACTATTCTGTTACGAAGAAATAACGTTATATTGCATCACTCTATGACGTATAACTTTATATACTGCAATGCTATAAGGTATAACGACATATTGCATCACTATGTGACGTATAACGTTATATACTATTACGTTATAAGGTATGACGATATATTGCATCACTCTATGACGTATAACGTTATATACTGCAATGCTATAAGGTATAACGACATATTGCATCACTATGTGACGTATAACGTTATATACTATACTGTTACGAAGGAATAACGTTATATTGCATCACTATATGACGTATTACGTTACATACTAATACGTTATAACGCATAACGTTATATTGCATCACTATAAGACGTATAACGTTAATACTATTACGTTATAACGTAAAACGTTATATCGAATTACTATAGGACGTATAACGTTACATACTATTACGATATATCGTATAACGTTATACCGCATCACTATAGGACGTATAACGTTATATTGCGTCACTATATGACGTATAACTTTATATACTATTACGTTATAACGTATAACGTTATGTAGCATTACTATATGGCGTATAACGTTATATTGCATCACTCTATGACGTATAACGTTATATGCTATTACGTTATTACGTATAACGTTATATTGCATCTCTATGTGACGTATAACGTTATATACTATTACGTCATAACGTATAACGTTATATCGCATCACTACATGACGTATAACGCCATATACTATTACGTTATAACGTATAACGTTATATTGTATCACTATATGCCGTATAACGTTTTCATACTATTACGTCATAACGTATAACGTTACATGGTATTGTCACGTCCCGCGTTCCGCACGTGACGCCACGAACCAATAACTTATGAATAATTAAACACGACCAATAATAATAAATTAACTAATAACTAACCAATCAAAATAAAAAGAATTATACGACAGACAATCAAAATGAAATAAATGAATCAATAAGAAGAAACACTACAACCAATCAGCAATGACATATAAAATACAAATAAAATGAAATAATTAAATGAACCAATAAATAAAACAAGCCGCGATTCAAATGTATGAGATTTCTCTGCGAAAACACATGTATATACACACACGTGTATGCATATCTGTGTGTGTGACCCACTTCGTGAATCTGAATAATTGGTAATCTAATAAAATATAAAAGAAATAAAATATACTACATTACACCAGCATTCTAATAAAAGTGAAAATTGTATACAAGATTACTCTGCGACACACACATATATAGATATACACATGCGTACGCGTATCTTTGGGAAAAATTCATAATATATATATATATATATATATATATATATATATATATATATATATATATATATATATATATATATGTATGTATACGTTATTAAACCATTAAAACGCAAAGAAATAAATATATAAATTTACATTTCTACGAACCTAGAGAATTATATACGAAATCCACATTTCGGAATATTCAACCAATTAACGATCCGAGAAACAATGAGAATAACAATACGCGCACATATACATATGCATATATATATTTTACATAATGGAAAATTACATTGTGAAATGTATATATATACACATATTATTATATCGAACAACTACTCATCTAATATACAAAACCACCTTGTAAAAATTACATTACTGAACATTCAACTAAACCAACTGAAGATTTAGTATAATAATATATAATAATATAATAATATATATATATACATAGATATGTGAAATAGCGTTGTATATAACCGGAAACAATACAAATGTCACACGACTTCTTCAACAACTTCGACTCTTCGTTCCTGCCGACAACACCTCACACGATGACTGCGTCTTCTAGGGCCACTTACGGATTCTTTACAATTCTTCTTCTTCTTGCACTGAAATATCATATGCAGTGAATAAAACACGACAGAAGCAGGATGAACTAAATAAAAGAAATCATAACAAGATACACACCGCGACAATCCGCATGGGAACCTCTGACAAAGTATCTATCATTAAATGCATAATAATCAAGATGCACAAACCTCATCTGGAAGTCGACACCACTCACAGCGTGCCAATGCAAGGGAGGAAAACGAATGAAATTGTATTTCGTGAAGACGTTTCACCACTTTCCATAGATCAGAAACTGGAGATACACAACTAATAACCTAATAACAAGAAAGTAATATAAAATATACACGATTTAATATATAGCAAATATGGACATATAAATCTACAAGGAGCAAAATATATCTCATATCGTCAAATAAAACCAAATTGTCAAAAGATCATCAGGACACGACGCCAACGAAGGTGCCACTGTGCCTATTTGGATGGAAAACCGCCACTTCAGCATCATCCCTCGCACATATTCACACACGCACGTCGATCACGTCATCTCGTACCATTCACATATCTTCTTCCTCTTGCGCTAAAACAAATTCACAAGTTTAAGGAAACAAACAACATGCGAAACGAGATAGAATACTAAAAACACATACTCATACAGTTCGCACAGGCGCGGACGCTTTTGTGTCCATCACTCAACATAACCTGTAATCATCAAAATCCACGTTCTCTCATGGAAACTCTAAAAACCTGCAGCATTGCGATTCCCACCGGAACGAACTGTCACGTGACTGTCATCCCATTGGGGATGTCATTATAAAAAGCGTAGCGACACAATTCAAATCAGAGTAATTGTTAGCGGGTCAGTTGAATAAAGGAATAGAAGAGAGTAATTGTTAGCGTTCGGGAGAATTTAGCGACAAATAAAGAAGAGTCAGATTAATTGTTAGCGTTAGGGTTAGCGATTAATTGTTAGTGGTTCAGTTAGAACAATCAGAGTGATTGTGAAAAGAGAGTAACTGCCATTAGTTGGTTCAGTTAGAATATAGTCAGAGAAATTGTTAGCGTTCGGGAGAATTTAACGAAATTAAAGAAGAGTAATTCAGTTAGAATAAAGAAATAGGATAGAGCAATTGTGATTAGTTGGTTCAGGAGAATTTAGCGAAAATAAGGAGAGTAATTGTTAGTCGTTCAATTGAATTTGAGTGAGTCTGATTTAAGTTGAGTTGATTTAAGAGAATTCGTTCAGTTGATTTAATTAGAATTTAAGTTAGGATTAGAGAATAATTGTTCGTTCCAGTTTGAGTTTAAGAATTACGAGATATAAATGTTATTAGTCAGTTCGAATTATAAAATAATTGTTATTAGTCAGTTAGAATCAAAACAATAGTTGGCTCAAGTTTTTGTGTTAGAATTTCGAATTGTTAAACACGTCCGGACACACTGTTGTTTACACTGTTCAAATTAAATAAAGATTAAAACGAAAAATTATAGAAGTGTCGATCTTTGTAAAACCGGAATCACCCCAGCGGCCTGCCCGTTCATCAGCGGAGACCAACGTCAGGTGAGTTAACTTTAATTATTATTAATAACTAATAATTAAAATAATAAATAATATCAATGATTAGTATAATTCGTCATTAATTCCGCCTGTAATAATTATTTATAATATAATTGTTTATTCCAAACAATCCTCTCCCGTGCTAGTATTCCTGCGCATAGCAGGTTAGCCGAAACGTGGAGATTGTTGACCAGTGGCCTAAACTCCGATCAACGCTACATAATCTAACAAGAAATATCTAATTGAACCAGTCCTTAGACTGTTTCTGGTGGCAGCGACTACTACATTGTTTAAAATTTCAAAATTTGGATAGCAAAACGTAACATAATAACGCATAACGTTATATTGCATCACTATAACACGTATAACGTTATATACTATTACGTTATAACGTAAAACGTTATATCGAATTTCTATAGGACGTATAACGTTATATACTATATATATATTACGTTATAACGTATAACGTTATATTGCATCACTATATGCCGTATAATGTTATATTGCATCACTATATTCCGTATAACGTTATACACTATTACGCTATAAGGTATAACGATATATTGCATCACTATGTGACGTATAACGATATATGCTATTACGCCACAACCTATAACGTTATACTGCATCACTATATGACGTGTAACGTTATATAATAATACGTAATAACGCATAACGTTATATTGCATCACTATAAGACGTATAACGTTATATACTATTACGTTATAACGTAAAACGCTATATCGAATTACTATAGGACGTATAACGTTATATACAATTACGTTATAACGCATAACGTTATATTGCATCACTATATGACGTATAAAGTTATATTGCATTACTATATGACGCATAACGTTATATACAATTACGTTATAACGTATAACTATGTATTGTATTACTATAGAACGTATAACGTTATATTGCATCACTATATGACGTATAACGTTACATACTATTACATTATAACGTATAACGTTATATTGCATCATTCTATGACGTATAACGTTATATACTATTACGTTATAACGTATAACGTTATATTGCATCACTATATGCCGTATAACGGTATATTGCATCACTATGTGACGTATAACGATATATATTCTATTACGCCACAACTCATAACGTTATACTGCATCACTATATAACGTATAACGTTATATACTAATCGTAATATCGCATAACGTTATATTGCATCACTATATGACGTATAACGTTACATACTATTACATTATAACGTATAACGTTATATTGCATCACTATATAACGTATAACGTTATATACTATTACGTTATAACGTATAACGTTATACTGCATCACTATATGCCGTATAACGGTATATTGCATCACTATGTGACGTATAACGATATATGCTATTACGCCACCACTCATAACGTTATACTGCATCACTATATAACGTATAACGTTATATACTAATCGTAATATCGCATAACGTTATATTGCATCACTATATGACGTATAACGTTACATACTATTACATTATAACGTATAACGTTATATTGCATCACTATATAACGTATAACGTTATATACTATTACGCTATAAGGTATAACGATATATTGCATCACTATATGAAGTATAACGTTATATTGCGTCACTATATGACGTATAACGTTATATTGCATCACTATATGCCGCATAACGTTATATTGCATCACTATGTGACTTATAACGATATATGCTATTACGCCACAACGTATAACGTTATACTGCATCACTATATAACGTATAACGTTATATACTAATCGTAATAACGCATAACGATATATTGCATCACTATAAGACGTATAACGTTATATACTATTACGTTATAACGTAAAACGTTATATCGAATTACTATATGACGTATAACGTTATATACTATTACGTTATAACGCATAACGTTATATTACATCACTATATGACGCATAACGTTATATACAATTACGCTATAACCTATAACTATGTATTGTATTACTATAGGACGTATAACGTTATATTGCATCACTATATGACGTATAACCTTACATACTATTGCATTATAACGTATAACGTTATATTGCATCACTCTATGACGTATAACGTTATATACTATGACGTTATAACGTATAACGTTATATTGCATCACTATATGCCGTATAACGGTATATTGCATCACTATATGACGTATAACGATATATTGCATCACTATGTGGAGTATAACGATATATGCTATTACGACACAACTTATAACGTTATACTGCATCACTATATAACGTATAACGTTATATACTATTACGCTATAAGTTATAACGATGTACTGCATCACTATGTAACGTATAACGTTATATTGCGTCACTATACGCCGTGTAACGTTATTCACTATTACGCTATACGGTATAACGATATATTGCATCATTATGTGATGTATAACGATATATGCTATTACGCCACAGCGTATAAGGATATGTTGCATCACTATATGACGCATAACGTTATATACAATTACGCTATAACGTATAACCATGTATTGTATTACTATAGGACGTATAACGTTATATTGCATCACTATATGACGTATAACGTTACATACTATTACATTATAACGTATAACGTTATATTGCATCACTATATAACGTATAACGTTATATACTATGACGCTATAAGGTATAACGATATATTGCATCACTATATGAAGTATAACGTTATATTGCGTCACTATATGACGTATAACGTTATATTGCATCACTATATGCCGCATAACGTTATATTGCATCACTATGTGACGTATAACGTTATATACTATTACGCAATAACGTATAACGTTATGTCGTATCACCGTAGGACGTATAACGTTATATTGCATCACTATAAGACGTATGACGTTATACAGTATTGCGCTATAAGGTATAACGATATATTGCATCACTATGTGACGTATAACGATATATGCTATTTCGCCACAACGTATAACGTTATACTGCGTCACTATATGACGTATAACGTTATACAATTATACGTGATAACGCATAACGTTATATTGCATCACTATATGCCGCATAACGTTATATTGCATCACTATGTGACGTATAACGTTATATACTATTACGCAATAACGTATAACGTTATGTCGTATCACCGTAGGACGTATAACGTTATATTGCATCACTATATGACGTATAACTTTAAATTACGTTATAACGTATAACGTTATATTGCTTCACTCTATGACCTATAACGTTCTATGCTATTATGCTATAAGGTATAACGATATATTGCATCACTATGTGAAGTATAACGCTATATACCATCACGTTATAACGATATAGCGCATCACTATCACTATATCGCATATTATATATAACGATATATCGCATCACTATATGACGTATAACGTTACATTGCATCACTCTATGACGTATAACGTTATATACTACTATGCTATAAGGTATAACGATATATTGCATCACTATGTGACGTATAACGTTTTATAGAATCACTATACAACGTATAACGTTATATACTATTACGCTACAAGTTATAACGATATATTGCATCACTATAGGACGTATAACGTTATATTGCATAACTATATGCCCTATAACGTTATATTGCATCACTATAAGACGTATAACGTTATACACTATTACGCTATAAGGTAGAACGATATATTGCATCACTATGTGACGTATAACGATATATACTATTACGCTATAAGTTATAACGATGTACTGCATCACTATGCGACGTATAACGTTATATAGCATCACTATATGAGGTATAACGTTATATACTATTACGCTATAAGGTATAACGACATATTGAATCGATATATGATGTATGACGTTATATACTATTACGCTATATGGTATAACGATGTATTGCATCACTATGTGATGTACAACGTTATATAGCATCACTATATGACGTATAACGTTATATACTTTTACGCTATAAGGATATATTATAACGATATATTGCATCACTATGTGACGTATAACGATATATGCTATTACGCCACAACGTGTAACGTTATACTGCCTGACTATATAACGTATAACGTTATATACTATTACGCTATAAGGTATAACGATATATTGCATCACTATGTGACGTATAACGATATATGCTATTACGCCACAACGTATAACGTTATACTGCATCACTATATGACGTGTAACGTTATATACTAATACGTAATAACGCATAACGTTATATTGCATCACCACAGGACGTATAACGTTATATTGCGTCACTATATGCCGTATAACGTTATACACTATTACGCTATATAGTATAACGATGTACTGCATCACTATGTGACGTATAACGATATATGCTATTACGCCACTACGTATATTGTTATACTGCATCACTATATGACGTATAACGTTATATTGCATCACTATATGACGTATAACGTTATATTGCATCACTATATTCCGTATAACGTTATACACTATTACGCTATAAGGTATAACGCTATATTGCATCACTATGCGACGTATAACGATATATGCTATTACGCCACATCGTATAACGTTATACTGCATCACTATATGACGCATAACGTTATATACTAATACGTAATAACGCATAACGTTATATTGCATCACTATAACACGTATAACGTTATATACTATTACGTTATAACGTAAAACGTTATATCGAATTTCCATAGGACGTATAACGTTATATACTATTACGTTATAACGGAAAACGTTATATCGAATTTCTATAGGACGTATAACGTTATACACTATTACGCTATAAGGTATAACGATATATTGCATCACTATGTGACGTATAACGATATATGCTATTACGCCACAACGTATAACGTTATACTGCATCACTATATGACGTGTAACGTTATATACTAATACGTAATAACGCATAACGTTATATTGCATCACTATAAGACGTATAACGTTATATACTATTACGTTATAACGTAAAACGCTATATCGAATTACTATAGGACGTACAACGTTATATACTATTACGTTATAACGCATAACGTTATATTGCATCACTATATGAGGTATAACCTTATGCACTATTACGTTATAACTTATAACTATATATTGTATTACTATAGGACGTATGACGTTATATTGCATCAATATATGACGTATAATGTTATATAGTACTACATTATAAGATATAACGATATATTGCATCACTATATGGCGTATAACGTTATACACTATTACGCTATAAGGTATAACGATATATTGCATCACAATGTGACGTATAACGATATACGCTATAACGCCACAACGTATAACGTTATATCGCATAACTAATGGACGTATTACGTTATATTGCATCACTATAAGACGTATAACTTTATATAGTATTACGTTATAACGAATAACGTCATATTGTATCAGTATATGACGTATGACGTTATATACTATTACGCTATAAGGTATAACGATGTACTGCATTACTATGTGATGTGTAACGTTATATAGCATCACTATATGACGTATAACGTTATATACTATTACGCTATAAGGTATAACGATATATTGCATCACTATATGACGTATAGCGTTATATTGCATCACTATATGCCGTATAACGTTATATTGCATCTCTATATGACGTATAAGGTTATATACTAATATGTTATAACGCATAGCGTTATATTGCGTCGCTATATGCCGTATAACGTTATATACTATTACGCTATAAGGTATAACGATATATTGCATCACCATATGACGTATAGCGTTATATTGCATCACTATGTGACGTATAACGATATATACTATTCCGCTATAAGTTATAACGATGTACTGCATCACTATGTGACGTATAACGATATATGCTATTACGCCACAACGTATAACGTTATACTGCATCACTGTATGACGCATAACGTTATATACTATTACGCTATAAGGTATAACGATATGTTGCATCACTATATGACGTATAACGTCATATTACATCACCATATGACGTATAACGTTATATTGCATCACTATATGCCGTATAACGTTATATTGCATCACTACAGGACGTACAACGTTATATTGCGTCACTATATGCCGTACAACGTTATATTGCGTCACTATATGCCGTATAACGTTATATTGCGTCACTATATGCCGTATAACGTTATACACTATTACGCTATATAGTATAACGTTGTACTGCATCACTATGTGACGTATAACGTCATACAGCATCACTATATGACGCATAACGTTATATACTATTACGCTATAAGGTATAACGATATAATGCATCACTATATGACGTATAACGATATATGCTATTACGCCACAACGTATATCGTTATACTGCATCACTACATGACGTATAACGTTATATACTAATACGTAATAACGCATAACGTTATATTGCATCACTCTATGACGCATAACGTTATATACTATTACGCTATAAGTTACAACGATGTACTGCATCACTATGTGACGTATAACGTTATATAGCATCACTATATGACGTATAACGTTATATACTATTACGCTATAAGGTATGACGACATATTGAATCATTACATGACGTATGACGTTATATACTATTACGCTATAAGGTATAACGATGTACTGCATCACTATGTGATGTGTAACGTTATATAGCATCACTATATGACGTATAACGTTATATACTATTACGCTATAATGTATAACGATATATTGCATCACTATATGACGTATAGCGTTATATTGCATCACTATATGCCGTATAACGTTATATTGCATCTCTATATGACGTATAAGGTTATATACTAATATGTTATAACGCATAGCGTTATATTGCGTCGCTATATGCCGTATAACGTTATATACTATTACGCTATAAGGTATAACGATATATTGCATCACCATATGACGTATAGCGTTATATTGCATCACTATATGCCGTATAACGTTATATTGCATCTCTATATGACGTATAAGGTTATATACTAATATGTTATAACGCATAACGTTATATTGCATCACCATAGGACGTATAACGTTATATTGCATGACTATAAGACGTATAACGTTATACACTATTACGCTATAAGGTATAACGATATATTGCATCACTATATGCCGTATAACGTTATATTGCATCTCTATATGACGTATAAGGTTATATACTAATATGTTATAACGCATAGCGTTATATTGCGTCGCTATATGCCGTATAACGTTATATACTATTACGCTATAAGGTATAACGATATATTGCATCACTATATGACGTATAACGTTATATACAATTACGTTATAACATATAACGTTATATCGCATGACTATAGGACGTATAATGTTATATTCCATCACTATATGACGTATAACGTTATATACTATTACGCAATAAGGTATAACGATATATTGCATCACTATATGACGTATAACGTTATATACAAATATGTTATAACGCAGAACGTTATATCGCATCACTATAGGACGTATAACGTTATATTGCATCACTATATGACGTATAACGTTATATACTATTACGTTATAACGCAGAACGTCATATTGCATCACCATAGGACGTATAACGTTATATTGCATGACTATAAGACGTATAACGTTATACACTATTACGCTATAAGGTATAACGATATATTGCATCACTATGTGACGTATAACGATATATACTATTACGCTATAAGTTATAACGATGTACTGCATCACTATGTGACGTATAACGTTATACAACATCACTATATGACGTATAACGTTATATACTATTACGCTATAAGGTATAACGACATATTGAATCACTATATGATGTATGACGTTATATACTATTACTCTATAAGGTATAACGATGTACTGCATCACTATGTTATGTACAACGTTGTATAGCATCACTATATGACGTATAACGTTATATACTTTTACGCTATAAGGTATAACGATATATTGCATCACTATGTGACGTATAACGATATATGCTATTACGCCACAACGTGTAACGTTATACTGCATCACTATATAACGTATAACGTTATATACTATTACGCTATAAGGTATAACGATATATTGCATCACTATATGACGTATAACGTTATATACAAATATGTTATAACGCAGAACGTTATATCGCATCACTATAGGACGTATAACGTTATATTGCATCACTATATGACGTATAACGTTATATACTATTACGTTATAACGCAGAACGTCATATTGCATCACCATAGGACGTATAACGTTATATTGCATGACTATAAGACGTATAACGTTATACACTATTACGCTATAAGGTATAACGATATGTTGCATCACTATGTGACGTATAACGATATATGCTATTACGCCACAACGTATAACGTTATACTGCATCACTATATGACGTATAACTTTATATACTATTACGTTATAACGTATAACGTTTTATTGCATCGCTCTATGACGTATAACGTTATATACTATTACGTTATAACGTATAACGTTATATTGCATCACTATATGACGTATAACGTTATATTGCATCACTATATTCCGTATAACGTCATACACTATTGCGCTATAAGGTATAACGATATATTGCATCACTATGTGACGTATAGCGATATAGGCTATTATGGCACAACGTATAACGTTATACTGCATCACTATATAACGTACAACGTTATACACTATTGCGCTATAAGGTATAACGATTTATTGCATCACTATAGGACGTATAACGTTCTATACTATTATGCTGTAAGGCATAACGATATATTGCATCACTATGTGAAGTATAACGTTATATACCATCACGTCATAACGATATATCGCATCACTATCACTATATCGCATATTATATATAACGATATATCGCATCACTATATGACGTATAACGTTATATACTATTACGCTATAAGTTATAAAGATGTACTGCATCACTATGTGACGTATAACGTTATACACCGTCACTATATGACGTATAACGTTATATACTATTACGCTATAAGGTATAACGACATATTGAATCGCTATATGACGTATGACGTTATATACAATTACGCTATAAGGTATAACGATGTACTGCATCACTATGTGATGTATAACGTTATATAGCATCACTTTATGACGTATAACGATATTCACTATTACGCTATAAGGTATAACGATATATTGCATCACTATATGACGTATAACGTTATATTGCATCACTATATGCCGTATAACGTTATATTTCTTGTCTATATGACGTATAGTGTTATATACTAAAATGTTATAGCGTAGAACGTTATATCGCATCACCATATTCCGTATAACGTTATACACTATTACGCTGTAAGGTATAACGATATATTGCATCACTATGTGACGTATAACGATATAGGCTATTACGGCACAACGTATAACGTTATACTGCATCACTATATAACGTACAACGTTATATACTATTATGCTATAAGTTATAACGATGTACTACATCACTATTTGACGTATAACGTTATATAGCATCACTATATGACGTATAACTTTATATGCTATTACGTTATAACGTATAACGTTAAATTGCATCACTCTATGACGTATAACGATATATACTATTACGTTATAAGGTATGACGATATATTGCATCACTATATGACGTATAACGTTATATACTATTCTGTTACGAAGGAATAACGTCATATTGCATCACTATGTTACGTATAACGTTATATACCATCACGTTATAATGATATATCGCATTACTATCACTATATCGCGTATTATATATAACGATATATCGCATCACTATATGACGTATAACGTTATATTGCATCACTATAGGATGTATAACGTCATATACTATTACGTTATAACGTGTAACGTTATATTGCATCACTATATGCCGCATAACGTTATATTGCATCACTATTTGACGTATAACGTTATATACTATTACGTAATAACGTATAACGTTATATTGCATCACTCTATGACGTATAACGTTATATACTTTTACGTTATGACGCATAACGTTATATTGCATCTCTATGTGACGTATAACGTTATATCGCATCACTATAGGACGTATAACGTTATATCGCATCACTATAAGACGTATAACGTTATACACTTTTACGGTATAAGTTATAACGATGTACTACATCACTATGTGACGTATAACGTTATATAGCATCACTATATGACGTATAACGTTATATAATATTACGCTATATGGTATAACGATATATTGCATCACTATATGACGTATAACGTTATATTGCATCACTATATGCCGTATAACGTTATATTGCATCTCTATATGACGTATAATGTTATATACTAAAATGTTATAACACAGAACGTTATATCGCATCACTATAGGACGTATAACGTTATGTTGCATCACTATATGACGTATAACGTTATGTGGCATCACTATAGGACGTATAACGTTATATACTATTACGCTATAAGATATAACTACATACTGAATCACTATATGACGTATTACGTTATATACTATTACGCTAAATGGTATAACGATGTACTGCATCACTATGTGATGTATAACGTTATATAGCATCACTATATGACGTATAACTTTATATACTATTACGTTATAACTTATAACGTTATATTGCATCACTATATGACGTATAACGTTATATTGCATCACTACATGCCGTATAACGTTATACACTTTTACGGTATAAGTTATAACGATGTACTACATCACTATGTGACGTATAACGTTATATAGCATCACTATATGACGTATAACGTTATATAATATTACGCTATATGGTATAACGATATATTGCATCACTATATGACGTATAACGTTATATTGCATCACTATATGCCGTATAACGTTATATTGCATCACTATGTGACGTATAATGTTATATACTACTACGTTATGAAGGACTAACGTTACATTGCATCACTCTACGACGTATAACGTTATATACTATTACGTTATAACGTATAACGATATACCGCATCACTATAGGACGTCTCACGTTATATTGCATCACTATAAGACGTATAACTTTATATAGTATTACGTTATAACGTATAACGTTATATTGCATCACTGCATGACGTATAATGTTATATACTACTACGTCATGAAGGACTAACATTACATTGCATCACTATATGACGTATAACGTTATATTGCATCACCATATGACGTATAAAGATATATAGTAATACGTTATAGCCCATAACGTTATATTGCATCACTATATGACGTATAACGTTTTATACTATTACGTTATAATGTAAAACGTTATATTGCATTACTATAAGACGTATAACGCTGTATACTATTACGTTATAACGTAAAACGATATATCGAATTACTATAGGACATATAACGTTATATACTATTACGTTATAACGCATAAAGTTATATTGCATCACTATATGACGTATTGTCACGTCCCGCGTTCCGCACGTGACGCCACAAACCAATAACTTATGAATAATTAAACACGACCAATAATAATAAATTAACTAATAAACAAACAATCAAAATAAAAAGAATTATACGACAGACAATCAAAATGAAATAAATGAATCAATAAGAAGAAACACTACAGCCAATCAGCAATGACATATAAAATACAAATAAAATGAAATAATTAAATGAACCAATAAATAAAACAAGCCGCGATTCAAATGTATGAGATTTCTCTGCGAAAACACATGTATATACACACACGTGTATGCATATCTGTGTGTGTGACCTACTTCGTGAATCTAAATAATTGGTAATCTAATAAAATAAAATATACTACACTACATCAGCATTCTAATAAAAGTGAAAATTGTATACAAGATTACTCTGCGACACACACATATATAGATATACACATGCGTACGCGTATCTTTGGGAAAAATTCATAATATATATATATATATATGTATGTATACGTTATTAAACCATTAAAACGCAAAGAAATAAATATATAGATTTACATTTCTACGAACCTAGAAAATTATATACGAAATCCACATTTCGGAATATTCAACCAATTAACGATCCGAGAAACAATGAGAATAACAATACGCGCACATATACATATGCATATATATATTTTACATAATGGAAAATTACATTGTGAAATGTATATATATATACACATATTATTATATCGAACAACTACTCATCTAATATACAAAACCACGTTGTAAAAATTACATTACTGAACATTCAACTAAACCAACTGAAGATTTAGTATAATAATATATAATAATATAATAATATATATATATACATAGATATGTGAAATAGCGTTGTATATAACCGGAAACAATACAAATGTCACACGACTTCTTCAACAACTTCGACTCTTCGTTCCTGCCGACAACACCTCACACGATGACTGCGTCTTCTAGGGCCACTTACGGATTCTTTACAATTCTTCTTCTTCTTGCACTGAAATATCATATGCAGTGAATAAAACACGACAGAAGCAGGATGAACTAAATAAAAGAAATCATAACAAGATACACACCGCGACAATCCGCATGGGAACCTCTGACAAAGTATCTATCATTAAATGCATAATAATCAAGATGCACAAACCTCATCTGGAAGTCGACACCACTCACAGCGTGCCAATGCAAGGGAGGAAAACGAATGAAATTGTATTTCGTGAAGACGTTTCACCACTTTCCATAGATCAGAAACTGGAGTTACACAACTAATAACCTAATAACAAGAAAGTAATATAAAATATACACGATTTAATATATAGCAAATATGGACATATAAATCTACAAGGAGCAAAATATATCTCATATCGTCAAATAAAACCAAATTGTCAAAAGATCATCAGGACACGACGCCAACGAAGGTGCCACTGTGCCTATTTGGATGGAAAACCGCCACTTCAGCATCATCCCTCGCACATATTCACACACGCACGTCGATCACGTCATCTCGTACCATTCACATATCTTCTTCCTCTTGCGCTAAAACAAATTCACAAGTTTAAGGAAACAAACAACATGCGAAACGAGATAGAATACTAAAAACACATACTCATACAGTTCGCACAGGCGCGGACGCTTTTGTGTCCATCACTCAACATAACCTGTAATCATCAAAATCCACGTTCTCTCATGGAAACTCTAAAAACCTGCAGCATTGCGATTCCCACCGGAACGAACTGTCACGTGACTGTCATCCCATTGGGGATGTCATTATAAAAAGCGTAGCGACACAATTCAAATCAGAGTAATTGTTAGCGGGTCAGTTGAATAAAGGAATAGAAGAGAGTAATTGTTAGCGTTCGGGAGAATTTAGCGAAAAATAAAGAAGAGTCAGATTAATTGTTAGCGTTAGCGTTAGCGATTAATTGTTAGTGGTTCAGTTAGAACAATCAGAGTGATTGTGAAAAGAGAGTAACTGCCATTAGTTGGTTCAGTTAGAATATAGTCAGAGAAATTGTTAGCGTTCGGGAGAATTTAACGAAATTAAAGAAGAGTAATTCAGTTAGAATAAAGAAATAGGATAGAGCAATTGTGATTAGTTGGTTCAGGAGAATTTAGCGAAAATAAGGAGAGTAATTGTTAGTCGTTCAATTGAATTTGAGTGAGTCTGATTTAAGTTGAGTTGATTTAAGAGAATTCGTTCAGTTGATTTAATTAGAATTTAAGTTAGGATTAGAGAATAATTGTTCGTTCCAGTTTGAGTTTAAGAATTACGAGATATAAATGTTATTAGTCAGTTCGAATTATAAAATAATTGTTATTAGTCAGTTAGAATCAAAACAATAGTTGGCTCAAGTTTTTGTGTTAGAATTTCGAATTGTTAAACACGTCCGGACACACTGTTGTTTACACTGTTCAAATTAAATAAAGATTAAAACGAAAAATTATAGAAGTGTCGATCTTTGTAAAACCGGAATCACCCCAGCGGCCTGCCCGTTCATCAGCGGAGACCAACGTCAGGTGAGTTAACTTTAATTATTATTAATAACTAATAATTAAAATAATAAATAATATCAATGATTAGTATAATTCGTCATTAATTCCGCCTGTAATAATTATTTATAATATAATTGTTTATTCCAAACAATCCTCTCCCGTGCTAGTATTCCTGCGCATAGCAGGTTAGCCGAAACGTGGAGATTGTTGACCAGTGGCCTAAACTCCGATCAACGCTACATAATCTAACAAGAAATATCTAATTGAAACAGTCCTTAGACTGTTTCTGGTGGCAGCGACTACTACATTGTTTAAAATTTCAAAATTTGGATAGCAAAACGTAACATAATAACGCATAACGTTATATTGCATCACTATAACACGTATAACGTTATATACTATTACGTTATAACGTAAAACGTTATATCGAATTTCTATAGGACGTATAACGTTATATACTATATATATATTACGTTATAACGTATAACGTTATATTGCATCACTATATGCCGTATAATGTTATATTGCATCACTATATTCCATATAACGTTATACACTATTGCGCTATAAGGTATAACGATATATTGCATCACTATGTGACGTATAACGATATATGCTATTACGCCACAACCTATAACGTTATACTGCATCACTATATGACGTGTAACGTTATATAATAATACGTAATAACGCATAACGTTATATTGCATCACTATAAGACGTATAACGTTATATACTATTACGTTATAACGTAAAACGCTATATCGAATTACTATAGGACGTATAACGTTATATACAATTACGTTATAACGCATAACGTTATATTGCATCACTATATGACGTATAAAGTTATATTGCATTACTATATGACGCATAACGTTATATACAATTACGTTATAACGTATAACTATGTATTGTATTACTATAGAACGTATAACGTTATATTGCATCACTATATGACGTATAACGTTACATACTATTACATTATAACGTATAACGTTATATTGCATCATTCTATGACGTATAACGTTATATACTATTACGTTATAACGTATAACGTTATATTGCATCACTATATGCCGTATAACGGTATATTGCATCACTATGTGACGTATAACGATATATATTCTATTACGCCACAACTCATAACGTTATACTGCATCACTATATAACGTATAACGTTATATACTAATCGTAATATCGCATAACGTTATATTGCATCACTATATGACGTATAACGTTACATACTATTACATTATAACGTATAACGTTATATTGCATCACTATATAACGTATAACGTTATATACTATTACGCTATAAGGTATAACGATATATTGCATCACTATATGAAGTATAACGTTATATTGCGTCACTATATGACGTATAACGTTATATTGCATCACTATATGCCGCATAACGTTATATTGCATCACTATGTGACTTATAACGATATATGCTATTACGCCACAACGTATAACGTTATACTGCATCACTATATAACGTATAACGTTATATACTAATCGTAATAACGCATAACGATATATTGCATCACTATAAGACGTATAACGTTATATACTATTACGTTATAACGTAAAACGTTATATCGAATTACTATATGACGTATAACGTTATATACTATTACGTTATAACGCATAACGTTATATTACATCACTATATGACGCATAACGTTATATACAATTACGCTATAACGTATAACTATGTATTGTAGTACTATAGGACGTATAACGTTATATTGCATCACTATATGACGTATAACCTTACATACTATTACATTATAACGTATAACGTTATATTGCGTCACTCTATGACGTATAACGTTATATACTATGACGTTATAACGTATAACGTTATATTGCATCACTATATGCCGTATAACGGTATATTGCATCACTATATGACGTATAACGATATATTGCATCACTATAAGACGTATAACGTTATATACTATTACGTTATAACGTAAAACGTTATATCGAATTACTATATGACGTATAACGTTATATACTATTACGTTATAACGCATAACGTTATATTACATCACTATATGACGCATAACGTTATATACAATTACGCTATAACGTATAACTATGTATTGTAGTACTATAGGACGTATAACGTTATATTGCATCACTATATGACTTATAACCTTACATACTATTACATTATAACGTATAACGTTATATTGCGTCACTCTATGACGTATAACGTTATATACTATGACGTTATAACGTATAACGTTATATTGCATCACTATATGCCGTATAACGGTATATTGCATCACTATATGACGTATAACGATATATTGCATCACTATGTGGCGTATAACGATATATGCTATTACGACACAACTTATAATGTTATACTGCATCACTATATAACGTATAACGTTATATACTATTACGCTATAAGTTATAACGATGTACTGCATCACTATGTAACGTATAACGTTATATTGCGTCACTATACGCCGTGTAACGTTATTCACTATTACGCTATACGGTATAACGATATATTGCATCATTATGTGACGTATAACGATATATGCTATTACGCCACAGCGTATAATGATATGTTGCATCACTATATGACGCATAACGTTATATACAATTACGCTATAACGTATAACCATGTATTGTATTACTATAGGACGTATAACGTTATATTGCATCACTATATGACCTATAACGTTACATACTATTACATTATAACGTATAACGTTATATTGCATCACTATATAACGTATAACGTTATATACTATTACGCTATATGGTATAACGATATATTGCATCACTATATGAAGTATAACGTTATATTGCGTCACTATATGACGTATAACGTTATATTGCATCACTATATGCCGCATAACGTTATATTGCATCACTATGTGACGTATAACGTTATATACTGTTACGCAATAACGTATAACGTTATGTCGTATCACCGTAGGACGTATAACGTTATATTGCATCACTATAAGACGTATGACGTTATACACTATTGCGCTATAAGGTATAACGATATATTGCATCACTATGTGACGTATAACGATATATGCTATTACGCCACAACGTATAACGTTATACTGCGTCACTATATGACGTATAACGTTATACAATAATACGTGATAACGCATAACGTTATATTGCATCACTATATGCCGTATAGCGTTATATTGCATCATTATATACCGTATAACGTTATACACTATTACGCTATAAGGTATAACGATATATTGCATCACTATGTGACGTATAACGATATATGCTATTACGCCACAACGTATAACGATATGTTGCATCACTATATGACGCATAACGTTATATACAATTACGCTATAACGTATAACCATGTATTGTATTACTATAGGACGTATAACGTTATATTGCACCACTATATGACGTATAACGTTACATACAATTACATTATAACGTATAACGTTATATTGCACCACTCTATGACGTAGAACGTTATATACTATTACCTTATAACGTATAACGTTATATTGCATCACTATATGCCGTATAACGGTATATTGCATCACTATATGACGTATAACGATATATTGCATCACTATGTGACGTATAACGATATTTGCTATTACGCCACAACTTATAACGTTATACTGCATCACTATATAACGTATAACGTTATATACTATTACGCTATAAGTTATAACGATGTACTGCATCACTATGTAACGTATAACGTTATATTGCGTCACTATACGCCGTGTAACGTTATTCACTATTACGCTATACGGTATAACGATATATTGCATCATTATGTGACGTATAACGATATATGCTATTACGCCACAGCGTATAATGATATGTTGCATCACTATATGACGCATAACGTTATATACAATTACGCTATAACGTATAACCATGTATTGTATTACTATAGGACGTATAACGTTATATTGCATCACTATATGACCTATAACGTTACATACTATTACATTATAACGTATAACGTTATATTGCATCACTATATAACGTATAACGTTATATACTATTACGCTATATGGTATAACGATATATTGCATCACTATATGAAGTATAACGTTATATTGCGTCACTATATGACGTATAACGTTATATTGCATCACTATATGCCGCATAACGTTATATTGCATCACTATGTGACGTATAACGTTATATACTGTTACGCAATAACGTATAACGTTATGTCGTATCACCGTAGGACGTATAACGTTATATTGCATCACTATAAGACGTATGACGTTATACACTATTGCGCTATAAGGTATAACGATATATTGCATCACTATGTGACGTATAACGATATATGCTATTACGCCACAACGTATAACGTTATACTGCGTCACTATATGACGTATAACGTTATACAATAATACGTGATAACGCATAACGTTATATTGCATCACTATATGCCGTATAGCGTTATATTGCATCATTATATACCGTATAACGTTATACACTATTACGCTATAAGGTATAACGATATATTGCATCACTATGTGACGTATAACGATATATGCTATTACGCCACAACGTATAACGATATGTTGCATCACTATATGACGCATAACGTTATATACAATTACGCTATAACGTATAACCATGTATTGTATTACTATAGGACGTATAACGTTATATTGCACCACTATATGACGTATAACGTTACATACAATTACATTATAACGTATAACGTTATATTGCACCACTCTATGACGTAGAACGTTATATACTATTACCTTATAACGTATAACGTTATATTGCATCACTATATGCCGTATAACGGTATATTGCATCACTATATGACGTATAACGATATATTGCATCACTATGTGACGTATAACGATATTTGCTATTACGCCACAACTTATAACGTTATACTGCATCACTATATAACGTATAACGTTATATACTATTACGCTATAAGTTATAACGATGTACTGCATCACTATGTGACGTATAACGATATATTGCAACACTATGTGACGTATAACGATATAAGCTATTACGCCACAACTTATAACGTTATACTGCATCACTATATAACGTATAACGTTATATACTAATCGTAATAACGCATAACGATATATTGCATCACTACAAGACGTATAACGTTATACACTATTACGTTATAACGTAAAACGTTTTATCGAATTACTATAGGACGTATAACGTTATATACTATTACGTTATAACGCATAACGTTATATTACATCACTATATGACGCATAACGTTATATACAATTACGCTATAACGTATAACTATGTATTGTATTACTATAGGACGTATAACGTTATATTGCATAACTATATGACGTATAACGTTACATACTATTACATTATAACGTATAACGTTATATTGCATCACTCTATGACGTATAACGTTATATACTATGACGTTATAATGTATAACGTTATATTGCATCACTATATGCCGTATAACGGTATATTGCATCACTATATAACGTATAACGATATATTGCATCACTATGTGACGTATAACGATATATGCTATTACGCCACAACTTATAACGTTATACTGCATCACGTATATAACGTATAACGTTATATACTATTGCGCTATAAGTTATAACGATGTACTGCATCACTATGCGACGTATAACGTTATATTGCGTCACTATATGACGTATAACGTTACATTACATCACTATATGACGCATAACGTTATATACAATTAGGCTATAACGTATAACTATGTATTGTATTACTATTGGACGTATAACGTTATATTGCATCACTATATGACGTATAACGTTACATACTATTACATTATAACGTATAACGTTATATTGCATCACTCTAAGACGTATAACGTTATATACTATGACGTTATAACGTATAACGTTATATTGCATCACTATATGCCGTATAACGGTATATTGCATCACTATATGACGTATAACGATATATTGCATCACTATTTGACGTATAACGATATATGCTATTACGCCACAACTTATAACGTTATACTGCATCACTATATAACGTATAACGTTATATACTATTACGCTATAAGTTATAACGATGTACTGCATCACTATGTGACGTATAACGTTATATTGCGTCACTATACGCCGTATAACGTTATACACTATTACGCTATACGGTATAACGATATATTGCATCACTATGTGACGTATAACGATATATGCTATTACGCCACAGCGTATAACGTTTTATTGCATCACTATTTGACGTATAACGTTATATTGCATCACTATAAGACGTATAACGTTATACACTATTACGCTATAAGGTAGAACGATATATTGCATCACTATGTGACGTATAACGATATATACTATTTCGCTATAAGTTATAAGGATGTACTGCATCACTATGTGACGTATAACGTTATATAGCATCACTATATGACGTATAACGTTATATACTATTACGTTATAAAGTATAACGTTATATTGCATCACTATATGCCGTATAACGTTATATTGCATCACTATATGACGTATAACTTTAAATTACGTTATAACGTATAACGTTATATTGCTTCACTCTATGACGTATAACGTTCTATACTATTATGCTATAAGGTATAACGATATATTGCATCACTATGTGAAGTATAACGCTATATACCATCACGTTATAACGATATATCGCATCACTATCACTATATCGCATATTATATATAACGATATATCGCATCACTATATGACGTATAACGTTACATTGCATCACTCTATGACGTATAACGTTATATACTACTATGCTATAAGGTATAACGATATATTGTATCACTATGTGACGTATAACGTTTTATAGAATCACTATACAACGTATAACGTTATACACTATTACGCTACAAGTTATAACGATATATTGCATCACTACAGGACGTATAACGTTGTATTGCATAACTATATGCCCTATAACGTTATATTGCATCACTATAAGACGTATAACGTTATACACTATTACGCTATAAGGTAGAACGATATATTGCATCACTATGTGACGTATAACGATATATACTATTACGCTATAAGTTATAACGATGTACTGCATCACTATGTGACGTATAACGTTATATAGCATCACTATATGAGGTATAACGTTATATACTATTACGCTATAAGGTATAACGACATACTGAATCGATATATGATGTATGACGTTATATACTATTACGCTATAAGGTAAAACGATGTATTGCATCACTATGTGATGTACAACGTTATATAGCATCACTATATGACGTATAACGTTATATACTTTTACGCTATAAGGTATAACGATATATTGCATCACTATGTGACGTATAACGATATATGCTATTACGCCACAACGTGTAACGTTATACTGCATCACTATATAACGTATAACGTTATATACTATTACGCTATAAGGTATAACGATATATTGCATCACTATGTGACGTATAACGATATATGCTATTACGCCACAACGTATAACGTTATACTGCATCACTATATGACGTGTAACGTTATATACTAATACGTAATAACGCATAACGTTATATTGCATCACTACAGGACGTATAACGTTATATTGCGTCACTATATGCCGTATAACGTTATACACTATTACGCTATATAGTATAACGATGTACTGCATCACTATGAGACGTATAACGATATATGCTATTGCGCCACAACGTATATTGTTATACTGCATCACTATATGACGTATAACGTTATATTGCATCACTATATGACGTATAACGTTATATTGCATCACTATATTCCGTATAACGTTATACACTATTACGCTATAAGGTATAACGCTATATTGCATCACTATGCGACGTATAACGATATATGCTATTACGCCACATCGTATAACGTTATACTGCATCACTATATGACGCATAACGTTATATACTAATACGTAATAACGCATAACGTTATATTGCATCACTATAACACGTATAACGTTATATACTATTACGTTATAACGTAAAACGTTATATCGAATTTCTATAGGACGTATAACGTTATATACTATTACGTTATAACGGAAAACGTTATATCGAATTTCTGTAGGACGTATAACTTTATACACTATTACGCTATAAGGTATAACGATATATTGCATCACTATGTGACGTATAACGATATATGCTATTACGCCACAACGTATAACGTTATACTGCATCCATATATGACGTGTAACGTTATATACTAATACGTAATAACGCATAACGTTATATTGCATCACTATAAGACGTATAACGTTATATACTATTACGTTATAACGTAAAACGCTATATCGAATTACTATAGGACGTATAACGTTATATACTATTACGTTATAACGCATAACGTTATATTGCATCACTATATGGCGTATAACGTTATACACTATTACGCTATAAGGTATAACGATATATTGCATCACAATGTGACGTATAACGATATACGCTATAACGCCACAACGTATAACGTTATATCGCATAACTAATGGACGTATTACGTTATATTGCATCACTATAAGACTTATAACTTTATATAGTATTACGTTATAACGTATAACGTTATATTGTATCACTATATGACGTATGACGTTATATACTATTACGCTATAAGGTATAACGATGTACTGCATCACTATGTGATGTGTAACGTTATATAGCATCACTATATGACGTATAACGTTATATACTATTACGCTATAAGGTATAACGATATATTGCATCACTATATGACGTATAGCGTTATATTGCATCACTATATGCCGTATAACGTTATATTGCATCTCTATATGACGTATAAGGTTATATACTAATATGTTATAACGCATAGCGTTATATTGCGTCGCTATATGCCGTATAACGTTATATACTATTACGCTATAAGGTATAACGATATATTGCATCACCATATGACGCATAGCGTTATATTGCATCACTATGTGACGTATAACGATATATACTATTCCGCTATAAGTTATAACGATGTACTGCATCACTATGTGACGTATAACGATATATGCTATTACGCCACAACGTATAACGTTATGCTGCATCACTGTATGACGCATAACGTTATATACTATTACGCTATAAGGTATAACGATATGTTCCATCACTATATGACGTATAACGTCATATTACATCACCATATGACGTATAACGTTATATTGCATCACTATATGCCGTATAACGTTATATTGCATCACTACAGGACGTACAACGTTATATTGCGTCACTATATGCCGTACAACGTTATATTGCGTCACTATATGCCGTATAACGTTATATTGCGTCACTATATGCCGTATAACGTTATACACTATTACGCTATATAGTATAACGTTGTACTGCATCACTATGTGACGTATAACGTCATACAGCATCACTATATGACGCATAACGTTATATACTATTACGCTATAAGGTATAACGATATAATGCATCACTATATGACGTATAACGATATATGCTATTACGCCACAACGTATATCGTTATACTGCATCACTACATGACGTATAACGTTATATACTAATACGTAATAACGCATAACGTTCTATTGCATCACTCTATGACGCATAACGTTATATACTATTACGCTACAAGTTATAACGATACATTGCATCACTATAGGACGTATAACGTTATATTGCATAACTATATTCCCTATAACGTTATATTGCATCATTATATGACGTATTACGTTATATACTATTACGTTATATCGCATAACGTTATATTGCATCACTATAAGACGTATAACGTTATACACTATTACGCTATAAGGTAGAACGATATATTGCATCACTATGTGACGTATAACGATATATACTATTACGCCTTAAGTTACAACGATGTACTGCATCACTATGTGACGTATAACGTTATATAGCATCACTATATGACGTATAAAGTTATATACTATTACGCTATAAGGTATGACGACATATTGAATCATTACATGACGTATGACGTTATATACTATTACGCTATAAGGTATAACGATGTACTGCATCACTTTGTGATGTGTAACGTTATATAGCATCACTATATGACGTATAACGTTATATACTATTACGCTATAAGGTATAACGATATATTGCATCACTATATGACGTATAGCGTTATATTGCATCACTATATGCCGTATAACGTTATATTGCATCTCTATATGACGTATAAGGTTATATACTAATATGTTATAACGCATAACGTTATATTGCATCGTTATATGCCGTATAACGTTATATACTATTACGCTATAAGGTATAACGATATATTGCATCACTATATGACGTATAGCGTTATATTCCATCACTATGTGATGTATAACCTTATATAGCATCACTATATGACGAATAAAGTTATATACTATTACGTTATGAAGGAATAACGTTATGTTGCATCACTATATGACGTATAACGTTATATTGCATCATTATATGACGTATAACTTTATATACTATTACGTTATAACGTATAACGTTATATTACATCACTCTATGACGTGTAACGTTATATACTATTATGCTATAAGGTATAACGATATATTGCATCACTATGTGACGTATAACGCTATATAGAGTCACTACACGACGTATAACGTTATATACTATTACTCTATAAGTTATAACGATATATTGCATCACTATAGGACGTATAACGTTATACTGCATCACTATATGACGTAAAACGTTATACACTATTACGCTATAAGCTATAACGATATTTTGCATCACTATGTGACGTATAACGATATATACTATTACGTCATAACGTATAACGTTATATACTATTACGCTATAAGCTATAACGATGTACTGCATCACTATGTGACGTATAACGTTATATAGCATCACTATATGACGTATAACGTTATATAGTATTACGCTATAAGGTATGACGACATATTGAATCACTATATAACGTATGACGTTATATACTATTACGCTATAAGGTATAACGATATATTGCATCACTATGTGAAGTATAACGCTATATACCATCACGTTATAACGATATATCGCATCACTATCACTATTTCGCATATTATATATAACGATATATCGCATCACTATATAACGTATAACGTTATATTGCATCACTCTATGACGTATAACGTTATATACTATTATGCTATAAGGTACAACGATATATTGCATCACTATGTGACGTATAACGTTATATAGAATCACTATACAACGTATAACGTTATATACTATTACGCTATAAGGTATAACGATATATTGCATCACTATATGACGTATAACGTCATATTGCATCACCATAGGACGTATAACGTTATATTGCATGACTATAAGACGTATAACGTTATACACTATTACGCTATAAGGTATAACGATATATTGCATCACTATAAGACGTATAACGTTATACACTATTACGCTATAAGGTAGAACGATATATTGCATCACTATGTGACGTATAACGATATATACTATTACGCTATAAGTTATAACGATGTACTGCATCACTATGTGACGTATAACGTTATACAGCATCACTATATGACGTATAACGTTATATACTAATCGTAATATCGCATAACGATATATTGCATCACTATAAGACGTATAACGTTATATACTATTACGCTATAAGTTATAACGATGTACTGCATCACTATGTGACGTATAACGTTATATTGCGTCACTATACGCCGTATAACGTTATACACTATTACGCTATACGGTATAACGATATATTCCATCATTATGTGACGTATAACGATATATACTATTACGTTATAACGTATAACGTTATATTGCATCACTATGTTCCGTATAACGTTATACTGCATCACTATATACCGTATAACGTTATACACTATTACGCTATAAGGTATAACGATATATTGCATCACTATGTGACGTATAACGATATATGCCATTACGCCACAAAGTATAACGTTATATACTAATCGTAATAACGCATAACGATATATTGCATCACTATAAGACGTATAACGTTATATACTATTACGTTATAACGTAAAACGTTATATCGAATTACTATATGACGTATAACGTTATATACTATTACGTTATAACGCATAACGTTATATTACATCACTATATGACGCATAACGTTATATACAATTACGCTATAACGTATAACTATGTATTGTATTACTATAGGACGTATAACGTTATATTGCATCACTATATGACGTATAACCTTACATACTATTACATTATAACGTATAACGTTATATTGCATCACTCTATGACGTATAACGTTATATACTATGACGTTATAACGTATAACGTTATATTGCATCACTATATGCCGTATAACGGTATATTGCATCACTATATGACGTATAACGATATATTGCATCACTATGTGACGTATAACGATATATGCTATTACAACACAACTTATAACGTTATACTGCATCACTATATAACGTATAACGTTATATACTATTACGCTATAAGGTATAACGATATATTGCATCACTTTATGAAGTATAACGTTATATTGAATCACTATATGACGCATAACGTTATATACAATTACGCTATAACGTATAAGTATGTATTGTATTACTATAGGACGTATAACGTTATATTGCATCACTATATGACGTATAACCTTACATACTATTACATTATAACGTATAACGTTATATTGCGTCACTATACGCCGTGTAACGTTATTCACTATTACGCTATACGGTATAACGATATATTGCATCATTATGTGACGTATAACGATATATGCTATTACGCGACAGCGTATAACGATATGTTGCATCACGATATGACGCATAACGTTATATACAATTACGCTATAACGTATAACCATGTATTGTATTACTATAGGACGTATAACGTTATATTGCATCACTATATGACGTATAACGTTACATACTATTACATTATAACGTATAACGTTATATTGCATCACTATATAACGTATAACGTTATATACTATTACGCTATAAGGTATAACGATATATTG
>NW_026109504.1:0-33253 GCF_024516045.1 Bombus affinis | reverse complement strand
TCGATCCACGAAAGACAATGCAAACTCGTGTTTACACACGAACATGTACACAATTCTTTGGCAAAGGAATTTAAGCAAATTTATGCCTGTAAAGGATAGTTCACGCGAATTTACGATTCATCGCCTCTCGAGCGCAATTGATATCGTTCCAAGGTAGCCATTGTTGACTCGTTACATTCTCTCTCCCGATTTTATCGCCTTAGCAATGTGTACGTTGGCAATAATGTACCTTTTTCCAAAAAAACATGTCGTTGGGGGCCAATTAATCTGACGTCATTCAGCTTTGAGACAATTTACGATAAGTGTAGTAGGTGAAATACAATTCAGTAGGGTCGTAAAGCGTTAAGCAAGGTCACTAATTGATCTAACTACAATTAAGGCCGTACGTAAGAGTCTGCCCCAGATTTTAAAAATTTATATCATCGCCAGTGGTTCAACGACGTGTCATAATTTAGAAATATAGAAATATAGAAATTACTCGAAAATATTATTCTGTTTTTAAATAAATAAACTTTTTGGAAATAGAATTTTGGGAACAGAAGTAGAACTGCAGAAGTAGAAGCAGGATTTCATTCACTTGGACTCTATTTGTTGGAAGGAAGTTTTATTTAATATCCGACTAACTGAACTTTTGTCGATTGAATTCACTTATCTACTATTTTACCCACTCGAGATATTCAGAACGGATGAACACAAGGTGTAATGAAACTGTTCAAACTTTGAATCATCCCTTAAACTCGAAGTGTCTCGTTTAATTCGACAGAGAGCCGGTAAACCGATCTCCGGCCACTTTAATCATCCAACAATTTCACGCTGGGATTCGCTCGAACGCCGTTATCTTTCCCGGTTGACGCGAAATCTCATTCGAAGATGGAAGAACCTTCAACCGTGTGGAACAGCAGTCAAACAGTGTATCAACGGAATGCTAAATCAAAGCTTTCGAAAGTGACTCTTATCGGTATAGTCACAATTTACGATAATGTGTTACGCACAGACAATATAAAAATTTGTCTCGAATGAAATTCGTTCTTCATTAGAAAACAATTTAATAGATAGACTCACGAAAATTCCCACCTGTTTTTCGTCAACTGTTTTTCAAAATACACCTAACATTCTTGTATGTTTCTAGTATTTTTCCAATTCATCGTGATATCATTCTTTGCGAATTCATATTGCTCGCATTCTAAAAAAACACTTACCAAAATCCTTACATCTGCAAGGAAACGTGCAATCGAAACGTGTAAATCTCAGCTCTGGCTCATTTTATGATCGCTCTATATTTTTATTCGTGGTGTACGTATACGCGTGAACCTTGAAGCGAGATACAGTTTGGCCAAACGAATTTGACGAGACGCGTCTGGAAAAGGAAAAATAATTTAATAAAAGCCGGTTGACTATAAACCCTTTTATAACACGGTTTCAATCACAAGCTGGCCAGATTGGATATCACGTTACAATGGTATTTATTCCCGATGATGACCCGTTACGACGACCGGATCCATACGCGACAAGACAGAGCTAGCACCTCGTAAATCGAAGCCCAAGACATTTAGGATCATTAAATGAGGCTAAGTGCGATAGCGGCCGTGATAGGATTAAACAGGATATATACAGTGGCCTGGCTATCTAAAGCTTGTGTATAACGCGTGTCCACATTTTTCATGAATTAATACATAATAAAGCGGAGAGACCACTTAGCGTCTCGTAATTTTGGCAAAAGTACATCGTAAACACTGACGAAATATGATTGCATAAAGAACAGAACCTGCTAATTTCGAAAAAAGTTTCGTGTACGTTTTGAGTGGAATTTCAAAACTTTAAGAATGTAATATAGTAGAAAACAACAATAACGAGGACAAAGAATATTTTTTCCAAGCCACTTTTACGTGGAAAAATAAATTACGATCGTTATTCGATGGTTAAGTATTCGACAATCTGGCGAGCTGTAAGTATTCGCATTAAAAATAACGAGATGAAACTCCAGGAATATGAAGGTACGGGAATGCGTGAAGAAAACGTTCGTTTAATCAATTTACTAGCGTCCATGGCAGCTGTTACTAAAAGCCTGTTGTTCAATCTAGCAACGTGAATGGAAATTACAATTTAAAACGGGTAAAATACTTCTGGACAATCTCTTCCTTTCTCTTTTTCTTTCTTTCTCTTTCTCTCTATCTTTCAACTCACGGCTGCAGTTAATAAAATTCTGCATAGATACAGTTTCTCTGGTTGATGTGATTCACGCTTGGAAATATCGATTTCGTTCGTTCGAGAATATAGCAGTCTTTTTCGTGCGTAAATTGAACTAGGAAGTTTCGTGGAACGTGCTACGTACGTTGGTGGAATATCATTGGCGTCATTAAGCTTCGACTATCGATTTTCAAGTCGGTTGGCGTTGCGACGTCATTCCCCGGGGCATAAAAATTTCGCTTTATCGATTAATACAATCGCGCCTATTTGTTTTAGAAGAGGAACTAATAGAGAATTTTTATTTTTCGAGCTTTTTCTACATTGCAATTTAACTTTGTTACGGTTTAAATTTTGGATAATTGAATTTTATTTTAGCTTCAACCGAGAAAAAAGAACTTTCAACTATATGGAAAAATTATTATAGTATATTGAAACGGGGGCGCGCTTATTGATAATAATTCCTCTCTCACTTTCGATAAATTTTCTAATAATAGAGAAATATAGTTTGGGCGAAGAGCCCTCAAAATAACAGAGCAGAATTCATTTTTGTCGAATGATGGAATATTCGAATCCTTACACACAGAAGAACGGAAAAGTTGTGGATTTAGAATTATCACGATCGTCATGAAGCACACGAGTTAACTTTCAATTAAATAAGCAAAGATAGAACTCGATTGGGAAAATAATTTACATCGTTGGTATTAATTCGTCGAATTGATATTTTCAATCTTCCCGGTATCACCTGTACGCAAGTTAATTTCCATGGAAATCTTCACAGCACCACATTTCCTGGATATTTTGATAATTAATTGCTCGTGTATCATTTAAAAAGGCACGTGTAGAATGCGTTGCACGGTACCACGCATGTTACCTAACAAGTTTTAATAAAACCCGGTGAAAATCGATTAATTACTGCGGCGGAAAATTCTGAAAACGTTGCATTGCACCGCTCTACTTCGTTTCGTGGTTCTCCATACAGGCACAAATGAAATAATCAAACTACGATTCTTTCCAATACCAGCGAAACGATGCACGTGCGTCCCGCCGATGTAACAATACATTGTTATTTCGCAGAGGTTTTGTTATTACGTGGTTCTTTTATACCAGATACAATACCCGTGAGTTGTAAAATTATTTCAAAGACGCGAGTTATGAAAATTGAATTGGATTACACGTGGTTGGTATGGATGAGAGCAGATTGCGAGAAAAAACTCGGATTTCCTATCAAGAACCGCACAAGATTAGCAACGTTTTAACGACTTCCGATGATCGATTTCGATTTCGTAGAAGAAGAATCGTGAAATCGCATGGGGGCTACTAATTGGGGCGTTGGCAAAATAATCATGCATCGGACACATGGTCGAATCGAAGCAACGTTATTCGTTTCATTTGCACTTGCTAAATTTGTAAATAATTGCTAGTTGCGGACAACCGGTCAAATCGATTAGTAAAATCCTTGATTCCTTTCTTCCTGTTAAAATAGTTAAAAATAGTACTGTTTTAAATATTATATTAAGTGTAAACGCGCGAAGTAAACGGTCAGTAACCATGGAGATTGGAAACATGAATAGAGATGAAACAGAAAAGAAATAGTCTTATTTTTCCAGCGACTGTATAATTCCAAATCATCAGAGAAGATTACACTTTTCAATCAATATTCGATTAAAAGAGACTTCATTTTGAAGACTTATTCACAATCGAGTTTATTGCTCGCCGCATTATTGTTCTTGTCGAGTAGAATAAAAGTAAATAAGATGCGGAAGAACGCGATGCGGAAGCAATTTTCTTCCATACAGAATAATTTAGCAACCTAATGCTATTAGCCAATTGACAAGCTGCAAATTGTACATGTATTTTTTACAATTTCACAGTTTTACGCGATATAAGATAATTGCATAACATGCAATTTCCAAAATTTACATTTAAAATTATAATTTATTATTATCGATCACTTGTAAAGTATCATTAGTTCAATCGTGCAAGGTGGACAGTTCCTATTACCCAAACTAATAAAAAGAAATAGAGAGGATTAGCTGGTGAACCTTTTTCATTGGAACTGCTCGATTATCCGAAATCCCATGGTCCCTACTCGGACAAGTGAGATTCCACTGTATTACCTATCTTTATAGTCGGACGATATGCGTGTGCAACAAAATTTCCTATCTGTGGTCGACAGGATATATGAAGATAAGAGCAGCATGGGAGAACCGAGATTATTTTACAGACTCGGTTTCTATGAAATTGCAGTATAAGAAAGAAAAGGAGAAGGTAATCCAGTCTTCGAGTATTTACAGTCTTCGAGTGTCCACTCTCCCTTGGGTACAAAGAATCCTCTGTTTCATTGCTAAACGGCACTGTCAGCGCTTTTGTCTTCCGTCTGACTAATATCGGTTTCTACTACTAATCTCGTCCAGCTTCGCCGATATCCATTGTACTGGAACCTATCCTTTGAACTAGTCCCCTGAATTCTGATCTCTTGTTATTCATCGTATTAGGATAATTGTAATAAATGGGTAAAATGATTACAGTGTGTATCAAATTTAACAAATTGAATTCTTCCGTCATCATCTGAGAGAACTGTGATCGTGCAAGTTTTTCTGGAGCTTAATAATTCTGTCGAATGAATGGTGCTTCTTTGACCGGACTGATTATAATTACGGTGGCACAGCTGGTTTTAATATTCTATATTTTAATTCGCTTATTTGGAGCTTGATTGAAGAAAAACTCCGGAAATTCTCGGATTTCGAATACAATTGTTTCAATTTGTCATCAGGTAACCTATTTATATCTCTCGGATACGTAATTCAAAATTGTAATATAAAATAATTTTTATTCAAACGACTGTAGCTTCTTTTTTTAATCGCGAGTAAAGAAAAACGAGACTGGCCTGTAAAACTATTTCTCTATGATTTTATGGCACAAAATCGTTGACACAGACGTTTTATATGTACCTTAAAAGATCATATATTTAAGGATAAAAATGTTGAGTAATTCGTGACAACACAACGTCCGAATATTTTGAATATTATAATGAAAAAAGAGAGGTTTACGGGAAATTGAGAAAGATGTTGGTCCTTTTAAACTGAAAAATATCACGATATTTGGCCGTCAAGCGTCAACGCCATTCATCGCACGCAAGTGCAATTTTTTCAATCCACCAATCCTTTCTCGATTGACGCGTTCACTGTAAAGGTAGATGATAAAATGGAGTTCCGAGGACGTTAAACAAATTTAATCCCAGTAAGACGATGATATCTTCTCGAAAGAATCACAAAAGACACGGAGATACCATGCCGTTAAAAAAAACAATTTGGTTTGAGGAAATATGTCGATAGGCTTAAAGTTGAACTAACCTAAGCTTCTTAACCCCTCTTACGAGCTTGACTGTGCTACACCATAACGAGTAGAAGGATTAGTTAGGTTTGCTCGACTTTTTCTTTGTATTCGTCGGACAACGAACTAGTATGTAATATGTAATATATATAGAAACATCTTGGCAGTATGTTTTTCGAGAAATCGAATAAGCCGCCCCAATAATTCTGTCTGGTTATCCCTCAGCAAATATCATTTCTATCGTTGATAAATTAATTTTAAACGTCTCATTTTCTCAACCAGTTTATCAAAATTTGATGGACATCATTGACATTGTAGAATCTTTAAGCGAAAATGGAAAGCTCGAAACATAATGAAACGTGTGGGGGAATGGCATATTGAATTAAATTTCTTATTACAGTGGTATTTACGTACCTTTAACAATGGACGAGGGAAACGCGAGCGAAATGAGTTTACGGTTTAGCATCGTGACGGGGGTAAATTAAAAACGCCATCTCTACATCCGAGGAAGTTACATTACAACAAAAGTTACAAGCAAATTCTACGCTTTCTGGCTTAATTAATACATTCTAGATTGTACAAAGAGCTAACTAGAAAGTCACGTGAATACGGAACACTGGTTTTTCGTTTAATTAAAGCGTCTCGAAAAGCTCGTTCGAAGAATCGAGTTAAGTGTTAAGAACTCGGATTAAATAGTTAATGACACAGTTTAATCAATTGTTATTTACTTTGTGAACACGAACGTTTTGATAACAAGCGACTTGTTAGTTGATATTTAACGAATCTAGAAATGCATTTTAATTTGTAGTACATCTGTCACATCTTGGCAGTGTCTTAAACATTCTTTCCAAACGAGATTTCTTTGAATTCGAAAAATCGTTACTTTCACTAAAATTCTACCGTTATATTAAAGCGTTTCCTTTTGATCATCAAGTAGCGTAAAAGTTAGAAAATCACCAAAAAAGCATTTATCATATTTTTCCTATGTAACATTTAACAAACTTCGTTCGGAATATATATGTAATATCGTGGACAAAAGGCCTAAGATATCGGCCGAACCGTAAACAAAGTCGCGAAAGCCGCGGCATCGTCGGGTACATCAATGCGGTCCTTTCAAGTGGATAGTTTCGCGGAAAGGGGCTGCGTGACCCTGGTCACGGGCGTTTCGGGACACGTGTCCGATAGGACGAGAAAAGACAAAGAAACGCTAAAGGCAGTGTTAGTTGAGAAGCCGGAGAGAACGAATGCAAAAAGCGTGCAGTGTGAGTGAGAAGCGAGAGCGAGCGAGTGTAGAAGCCGGAGAGTGTGAATCGGGAAGTCGAAAGCCGCGTATGAAAATAAGACGTACGACAGCATTGTAATCATTTCGTTGCTTCGAATAATAATCCATCATTACCCAACATAAAGACCCATTTAGATATTACATATATGTATCGTTATATAGTCCACAACTATTGTTTACTAAATTATTAACCGTAAAAATAAATTTCTCGCGATTACTGAAAGAACAGTTTTAGATAAGAAACTGAATCATCAGCGATGTTTGCGTAATTAGTGTGACGGTAAGGTTGACTTTCGTCTTTCTTGAGGGTGGCCCCCATAAAAATATCGAACTGAAGCCTCCGGTAGTCTTAAAGCTATTTTCACCAGGCTATGAGTAAACATCGAGCGGGAGGATCGTAAAGTTGAGAAAGTGGCTGCTCTTGACCGTCGGCGGCGTTGATCCACCCTCTATAACTGCCAATAGAGGGTTGCGCATTGCCACCAGTGTACATTCTGTTGTTTAGACTGCGATATTATTCCAGAAAACATTTATGTGGTTAGTACGCCACAAAATTTAGATATTCGGCGCAGTACCGAGATTGCATGTCAATATGACGTTTCAATATCTCCATTAAGTAATTAAATGAAGCCTGCCGGCGAAATATAAATTAACATCTTTAATAGGCAATATACGCTATTGTACGGAACCATTTGAATTGCCATGTGCACTTGCGGTAATGGTATACCAATTTTTCCAAAATGTATAAATTAATGGCAAATCAATGACTAGAGACGGTGATTAGTGTGTTCTCGTGAAATTGGAAGATTATAAACGCAAATAATCTGTTAACGAGGATCGCGTATAGAATTAGATGAAACTCGTATTAAAGGAATCAGGATGAAAAAATATATAATACAAAGAAATGAACCAAAGTTGAAATTAATCAATATTCTTTAAAAAATGCGTCGTTGTAAATTTACGAAATTTGTCTACGAAGAATTATGAATTGATCGCTTGGCTCTTCTGATAGTTCTGACGTTATAGAAATAAAAAATAATCTTCTTCTCGGATAAAGTACACTGTCACGTTGACGTACTTCCGGATTTTGGATAATTCTGCTGGAAACAGCGTTAATAATCTTCGCGTGAGTTTAGAAGTACCTCCTTTATCTGACTCGTAGTTTACGAGCGGTCTGAAGATAAAGAACTTTTTAAAGTATGTTTTATTGAATTAACCGCTTGAAAACCATGCTGATGAACTCCGTAAATTGAAAAGCAGAGAAAAATAACGATATTACGTACATTTTTTAAACTTGAACTATGTAATTGTCTATACCAGCAGCTTTGATAAATAAACTTAAGGATATCAGTCAGTTGACTAATTGTAAAATTGCAAATTATTGCGCGAGAAAGCTGAGATAATAAAATTGAAATGCTTTACTTTACTGAAATCATAGCAAATCTTTTGATCGTAATTTTTATGGACGAATTGCATCCTAATTGACTGAACGTTTGAACATTTTTAAGCTTTTATTATTTTAAGGTATATTAAAATACATTAGATGGAGATGATCGGACAAAAGGTATTTTACACGATTCGATCAAATAGTTGCATTAGTATTCATCGTCAATATCCGCCAGTAAAAGCGACACGAAATCATAGTGAATCCTTTAGTAAGACGTGTCCCAAGATCCGTCGCGTTCCTTTGCTCTTTCAAAGTTTATTTCCTGGTGGATCTCCGTCGTGTTCGTTTGAGAAACGTGCCTCAGCTTTCGATAAAATAAAGGCGGGGAACCGTGCGGATAGTTCCTTAGGAAATTGAAGAGAGTACCGACTGTTCCTGGCAATCTCTAAACATTCCCTTGACTACTCCTAATCCGTTTCCTACTTCCAAAGAAGAATAAAAACTTCGAACAAAACGAACTGTTGTTTGAGAAAGAAAGAGTATAATACTCCAATTACCCACCTATAAAACCCTACTTTGGGCTACTGAAACAAAGAGGATGAATAAAAAGAACAAAGCAGCGTAAGGAAAACAAAGCACGTATTGTTTCGAACTGACAAATAAAATCCAACGCTGCGCGCCGGTGTGATGAATTGGTGTTCTTGAAGCTTAAATACCGAACAGTTTGGAATTTATTTGATAGGTACATTCGTGTCATTTGCCAACGTATCTACATTTCATCTATTGTAGAGGATACCAAACTTCGAGCGTCCAATATTTGTTCCCACCGCGGAACACCGTATTCTGCATATTTCAATCGTGTTACGGTAGCGAGTTAGAGAGAACCAGAGAACTCCTGGCCTCTTCAAGATGTTCGATACACCGATACAACGGAACGAGATATTCAATTATAGGAAGAACACTTGGTGCACGATTGTAGAACAAGATTGAAGCGTGGTGGCCGATTATTTTCGTGAAAACAACCTACCGTTTGCTCCAAGTGTTCGTTCCAAGTATTCGTTCCAACTGTTCCTTCTGAACGTTCCTTCCCCTCATTCGTGCGAAACGTTTGTCCCAAAGTGTTGGTTCGAAAGGTTCGTCCTACACCCGACAGATCCATTTTTCGTCGTTGATATCATGCCGTCTCATCGTTCTAGGTGACGGGGAGAGAGAGAGAGAGAAAGAGAAAAAAGGCAACGGGATGAAATAACGTTCCCAAAGGATGGAAACATGGGATAACCAAGCCTCGCCTGGTAGCTTTTATTCGAATGGCAACCTTTCTAGACGTTTTTTACACTCGCCCGGTCGTTTTGATTGCGTATTCTTCGTCGGTCGGTTGGTATTTGCTATTCGACGAAGAGGAGGGAAATAGTCGAGTGGTGAACCAAGGAATTTTAATATCACGTTCAACGCTCGGATTTCCGACGTTTTCGTATTAAAACGACCGGAACAGATTGCAATCACGCCGACGGCTACTCGGCAATTAGGGAGAAAACAGGCCAGAGACGACTGTTTAAAGTTGGATAATCGAGAAACGAAATATATGGGAAGAAAGTTGGTTATTCGGCCAAAGGAAAATTAATGTACAATGGATGGAAGGAAACGAAAGAACGTAACGATATATTCCTGAAAAGGTTGACAACAGCAGGTGTTATGGCGGAGCTTCGTGGAACGACGTTCATGTTTCTGAAGTGGAATAATAAACGCGATTTTTCCAATTGGATCCTTCCATATTTTGGACGCTTTATGGATTTTCGATGAATAATTCGTTGACAAGGCGAGGTATGTTTATAAATCATTTTTGGAAATTCGTGACGATGACACGGGCCAACAAGAAGGGGAAAAGTGTATCTGGTTGTGAAAGATCGCCTCGTTCACCCGTTGTTGAAAGCGTGAAACACTGCGAGCCAACGATGAATTACTACGAAGTGTTTTGCAGTGTGTAGTTTCTGTTCGTTAAACTGTTCGATCATGCGGAAATATCCATCGGCTTCGAATTCGATGCAAATTTAATCGTTGAAATATTTTCTGTAGGATACAAAGGTGATTTGACGTTTTATCGAAAATCGAAGAGGCTGCAACGAATATTGCCCGTGCCTTTCTTCTCTCAGGAAAACAATGGATTGTTCGAGCGTTTCTAATTTCTCTTCGATACATTCCACATTTTTTTAAACAGAGTATTCATTAGAATACCTAATTCTTATAAATATATTTGGAATTAAATCGTAGAAAAATGATGTTTAATTAAACGATGAAGTTATTACAAAAGACTTTGTAACATTAGTAACAGTTGTTTGACTATAAGTCAAGATATAGATCATTCTGTATAATCTCGATTGCACTATATCGTGGGTTTAGCTTCTAACTCATAAAATGCATTATAATCTAAAAAATGAAACGATAGAGTGTCCAGAAATGAAAAATTTTCTTCAAAAGCACGATTCTTCTTTGTGTTGATTAATAATAGAATTAAAAAAAAAAATTGGCAAGCATTTTGTTTGCCATGTACCTTACAATTCCAACGAATATGATAAGAATAACGTTTTTAATCTTTTTGGACATCTCATCTTGCCAAATGTTGTTTCATAAGGTTTGTATCACTTCGAACCAGTCAGTGATTATGTTAGTTGATAAATCTTTTCCGCGACCATTTGCTGGGAACGTTGCACAACACAAAGACGTGAATGCAAACGTCAAAGCCAAACAAACGGGTCGCGCCTTGCAGAAGTTTCGTGTCTGAACAAACACGACAATCTCCTGCGGGAATGTGCAGGTTCGCGTAATACGTCTATTAATCGTTCAGTTAAGTCATCTTCATTCATTCGTTAGAAACAACTGTCGCAATTTGGAAACGTAGTACTCGAAATGTTTCCTCTTAAGAGTAGAACAAACGATGCAACAATCATATTATAACTTGTATATGATTTTTCTTTGCATTCGACTGCGGTGGCATTTAAACAAATTTAAAGCAAAGCGTAATTGCAAGAGGCTGACTTCAAAAGAGAAAGTTTGACGTTAGTATGATACACCAAGCTTATTACACCTGTACGGTTCTTTTTCAAATGCGATAACGATGAAAATTTGTAAACTTTGTAATAACATTCGATGCACGATAGTAATAAAATTAGTTTCATAGGAGAAAAGTTTAATGCTACAGTTGTGCATCAACCTTATTGCGCCATATACGATCCCTTTTTGCAATCCAATAAAATTTTCCAAAAATTTGATACAAAGCGTAGTAGTAATAAAATCAGCCTTAAAAAATGGGTACCATAACGCAATAAAATTCAATATGACAAAAATGACAAAACAACAGGTTCCAGATTTTTTATTTTTACAATTATTAAAATTGCATATTTCTCAGTGATAGAGAGATGACTAACCGCTTTGTAATGCTTTCGAAATTCTAATCGCTTCGGCAAACTTCCATCAGATCGGCGCTTCAACTATTCGACATCATAAATTCAGCCTTCGTCTGCAGCTATCGTCGATAGCTGCATACCTGCAATCCTATTATCGAACTTCTCATCAAAAAATCATTAGTATCGCTTATCCAACGAACCAACGATTGGAAACAAAATGGTCGAAAGATCAAAGTCGTGGGAGAAGCAACTTAATTCGAAGTTGACAGTCGTAATAGCTAGTTATCGAATCCGAGAGTTCAAATAGGCTTTAATCGAGCGATTTCCTCCCACGTATCGAGCTGATGATCCGGAAGAACATAAAGCCAACTATTGGATACCAGTTTCCACCAAAATCAATTCTGTCGAAGCATCTAGATAGCTGTAACCGATGAACTTTGCCTTTCATATTGTTCCACTCTTAATACCAATCGAGAGTCTCATATTACTATTGATTTGATGAACCGTGTAACCATGTCTCGTGACGTGTACAAAGATTTTGATTCAGACAAAGGTTTGTAACAGCTAGATTTAATTAAGAAACAAATAATTTGAAAAGTAATCAGCATACAATTGTATTATATCAGAAAATCTTGTGATGAAAGTTTTGTCGAAGCGAAGAATATTGTTATTGACCTAAATTAGTAACTTTGCAGCACTTTGAATAACTAAAATAATCGAGAGTTTCGTAGTAATGAATTAGTATGTTAAAAATAAACCAGAGAACAGAGGATTAATTGTTTTAGTAATGAGTTCTAACAATGAACAAACAACAGTTGAGAATATTTAATCTGCAAAACAGTGCCAAAGTAGTCGAAGTTCGAAGCGTCCAACTTTAAAGTTGTATCTTTAAAGTCGTTACTTTATATCGTCATTTATATCGTTGAAATTTCCAGAAAAGTAACAGCGACGAATTTACAAAACGATGAGTAATTAACTTTTCAAATTGTGAATTTTCTTTCAACCATCCAATTATTGAATTTCTAATGTTGTAATCTTCAATTAGAATGTTGCATCCAAATTCTTCGCGATAAAATAACCTACTAATTCCTTTAATTCTTGTACGCAGCACAATGTAATTAGATGAAACTTACACCCTTAGTCTATGTTAATTGGTGTCGTCCTTTGAAGATACGATCTTTGAATATACGATCGTCGTCGTTCCTGACATCGTTAATCTCATTCGACAGCGTCCCTTTAACATTTCTCGGGAACAACCAAAGAACACGAATGATTACATCACCGATCAGACATGAAATGAAAAATATGCTTCTAATTAACGTTGTTCATAACAAATAATATTTTTTCTCCTCATATTTTTAATCGTCGTACGAATCGCTACAGCCGATGAAACTCAATTTCTCCTCGCTGCTCGATGATTTTTATCGCTACTCAGAATGAAAAATCTATGTAATATGAATCGAACAGTCCGCGCTATAATTTATTCTACGATATAATTTATCCTACGATTTAGCATTCTGTTCTACGAAGACTCATGGAGTTTAATAAATCTTATTTTAAAGGAGAGAAGCAACTGTAAATCGGAAAAGGACGATGGAATGGTTTTCCACGTCTCGTCATTTCGTTCTAGAAAGATTCGTGGATAAAAAGAAATTAATAAATCCCATTCTAAAGAAGGGACGAAGGCATACATCGAAAGAGAACGGTGAAGTGCTTTTTTTATCATGCATCCCGAACTTTATTCGAGTTTCAAATACATACTACAGCGAAGTTCGCTCGGTAGGATTACAATGGATCGTATAAGCTTCGAAAAAGACGACCAAGTTGACGTTTTCTGATTGATAAATCAGCTCTTTTTTTCTTTTTCGCGGCGAAAGCGTTTCGACGGAGAATTATGGTGATCCAAGATACGCTTTGTTGTGAAAATCTTTAGATCTCGCCTACTCTCCGTGAAAACCTCTTTTAAATATAAATGAGACTCAGCTTTATTCCAACAGGGTTCCTTCGAAAATTGGAAGAAGATTGATCAAAAACCATATTTCCACAAAAGTCTTTCGACTCTGACGAAACTACAACATCACTCGTGTAACATTAATCTATCAAATTCAGGTTTAATGGTAATGTTTAAAGGGGAAGAAAGAAATCCACGTTTAAATTAGTTGCTAGACTGTCGATCGATTTGCATTTCCATCGTAATTCGAAGTACATCGCGGCAACCTCATCGAGGGAACGTTTCGATATCTTCGTCAAATCCGGTAGCAAGCTGGAGCTTAAGCTGACGCGAAATATTTATAACTTTTCGATCACGTACGAAAAACTACTCGACTATATCTCTATTTTATCCAACGAATTCCCTTTGTTCGGATCGAATTACGTATATTTACGCATCTCTCCTATGCTGTCACTTCCATGACAATGTTTATTAACCTCGACCCATAGAATTATTTTCCCCCCACGTTGTGTTGTGTCACCATATTCCATGTTCCGTAATTCGAATTTCAGAAAAAACACGTTCATTTCTTTTTATAAAAGCAATCTTTACAACAGCGCCAGTTTGCATTGTTAAATACAAATATTTCCATATATGTACAATCGCATGGCGAAATTTGATTTACGAAATTAATATCGAAATAAATTGATATCGAAATAATTTTAGCGACAAGCGTATTAATTGTTTATGTACAGGGTGTCCTAAAATTCAATAACCAAACGTTTCTAGCGCATTATGTTGTAATACGATATGTTTACAATCAAGGAAAAAATATTTATTTGACATTAAAAGTTGTAATAAAAGTCACGGAATGGACTTGCGATCACTGTGCTATAAAATGAGAATAGATTTATAATCACTAGTCAGACTATTAGACTATTTGTTTGGTGTAGATACTCCATCTCAAAATGTTCACCGTTCGATACCAACCTAATAACGATAAAAGATTAAATTTATTTCCTCGTAAAACTCATTTTAATCGTGCTTCATTTCAATGTATCAATCAACTCTCTGTATTAATTCAAAACACGTGTATCAATATTTGTTCGATGTACCTTTCTTTTTAATATAAAAGTGCATATTAAAGGTCAAAGTATTTTCCACTTCGTGTTTCGTATTTTTATTATACCTTTTTAATAAAGCTTCCAACAACCTGGATTTATATTATACCACATTTTTTGCTTGATTATAGCTGCAGAATTAATTTGCGAAAGTAGTGAAAAAAATGTCTGTTAGATCCTAAGACGGATCTGCCTTTTTTCTATAAAAAAGTAAAATTGACAGAGTTCCGAACGATCCATAACTGATGAGGAATTAACTTATCGAGTACGGCGTGGTAAACGATCAACAAACGAACTTTCTGATAAATCATCAACATCCTGCACAATTCCATTTCGCAACTTTGTGTGTTTTAGTTATCCGATCAACATCATAGCAAACGAAAGTACACTGTCTAAGTGCGAACGAAAAAAGTTTCTCCTCTTCGTGGCCATTAATCATTTTGCAGACAGAGAATGGATTAATCATCGAGGGTAAATTAAACAAGATACTCTTTTTCTGTCCAGCAACCTTTATCTCGCGATCTAACGTCGGTATCCTTGGACTTGCTCAAAAATCGAGACGACAGACGTCGTGGAGAGACGAAATAAAACGAAAGAAGAACGCGTTGAATTAGACAAAGAGGAGTAACACGTAGGGAAAATCGGATTGTATTGTAGCGATGCTTCCTCATAGACGTCATGTACCGGTGAACTACATATCCAGGAACATGAAATACGTGGACACAGATACGTGGTTACCTCCGTGAACGAAATTTTTATCAGTAGAAACTTTTTACCAACAGTTTCCCTTACCTGTGAATAATACAGTTTACGATTTTTGGACTGTGACCACGTACAGTAATTTGGCTGTTATAATTATTATATATTATACGTATATACACATTTCGCGTGTATGAGATAAATTTTGTTGGTCGTGCATATCATCACTAGATACTAAGTACTCGTAAAATTTCATTCGTTTTATTATCAAACTTGTCATTGTTATGCGAGAGTATTTATCTATACTGGTACTTTGTAAGTTGTAAAATTTCCCTCGTAATATTAATAATAGCTAGAGGACCCTGTAACATCTAGTGGAATAACGAAACAAGATAAGTCGTTGAAAAAGTATATTGTCCTAAATCATGTCCAACTAGATCTTCATTTGAATACATGACATTTCGTATGCTTTAAACTAGTAGAAAAAGAGCAACAAAATTTCGAAAGTTTTAGTTCGATAACCAAAGGATGAAAATGTCTGGACGAAAATATTGGAGATTCGCTCGCGTCAAAAATTCAATAAATTACCATCCGGAATTCGGCTGTTTGTGCCAAGTGAAATTTTCAACGACCTGAAAGTCAGCACGTTCCATAGCGAGAAGAATCCTAAAGACGTCGGATCGTGAGAACGTTGATTCTCTCTGGACGAACGGAATTCCGAACTGCCATAAATCCTCAGAATCTTCTCTCGTGAATTTTCGCTGGAACTCATTCAACCGTTTTAATCACTCAACCGCAATTGTCGTGGCGAGAATGATGACTCTTGCGGTCATAGGATGAATCATTCATGTTCCTGCTAAAAGAAACTTTCTTATCGAAGCTATAGATTCGAACGTCACGCGACAACCCTGGCAAGCCGTAACATTTCGAAACTGGACCAGCTTGAACGACAAGGTAACGCTGAAATAAATTAAATCGCGATAATTAAGGCGCAACGTTAAAACAAAAATCGGAATGTAAAAGGACGGCTGGTTGGAAATGACGTTCCTTCGAGGAGTGGCTTTCGCTTTTATTGCTCGAATCCACGGATTCGCGTAGATTCTTAACCTCTGACGAACGTTTCGCTGGCAAGAGGGTCGCTTGAAGGGGTTGAAAAGGGTCAAGAAGATGTCGACATTAAAATTCACGCTCCCTGAGAATTAAACGCGAAAACCATCTATAAAAAAGGTTGAAAAAGTTTTGCTTCTACGAATCGTTCTGCAGAAAAAGGCACGGTTGCTGGAGAAGTGTTGTTTTACAACCGGTCGCGTAATTCGAGGGTTACCTTGAAGGCAAGATCTCGGCCGAAGCTCGTAAAGGGTGGATTTTGCGCGTGCAAATGGTACTAGAATCAAACAGAACCGAACCTGATCCCGTTCTATTCGAAAGAAAATAATAAAAATTGTTTGTAATAGTTTCTATTTTTTTCGAGAACGATACGAATTTTCGCAAAATTGAGCTAGAGGAAAAAACTGAACTAAAAAAGTCTCGCTTTTTTATTCTCGTAGCTTCTGTTGACATTGGAAATTAGGTCGAAAATAAACCAGCTGTAACGGGTAGCGAAATTGAAGTTGTACAAATCGCCGACTCAATTAGAGGAAATCAAAGCTGAACGTAAGTTCCGGACCTGGTATATTTATCTTCAAATGCTTTTTGTATTCTTTCGTTTTTTCCTACGCTGTTTTGTTGCTCTTCTAGATTTCGGCGCACGTTAATTCTCATTTCGCAGGATAATCTATGAAATTCTCGCGTGGAACGTATACAAAGGGGATTTTTGCCGACATTACCAGTTTATCTCAAGATTTAGGGTTACTATCCTTTTGCTCTTTTCTTTTACCACCCGTACGAAACTTATTAAATCCATTCAGGATCGTAGATCGTTCAGTTTCCCCTTGTTGAAACTTTGCTTTTTATAGAAAACTTCTTTCCTCCTAGAATATATACTTGAACAAAGTTGTTTCATCCGCAGCAAATTAAGTCGCTAAACAGTAAAGAAACCGTAACTCGTTTTTATTTCTTACTTAACGTTAACGCTTCTGATAACGCGTTTCGCGCTCTGTTACAGCAAAATTTCCCGACGAATAAGCTACATAGAACGTGGCAACGACTAATAAATGCGATACTCCTCGACGAGATTAAAAATAAGAAAAAAAAATCCAAGGCTTTGATACGGTTTGTTTCTTCTGAAACCAGGTAATTCCTGCCCTTTTATTGCCAGTGCAAACGAACACGCGACTCATATTCCGATATTATCTTCGATATGGTTGCTGTCGTGATAGGCTAAGGGAACGCGAGACTGTTATAGATGACTGTTAGATGCGTCAAATAAGGTAGGAAAGGTACATTTTGAAATTGGTAAATGATGAATATCACTGTAACTTATTGTCGTCTTGTGAACTCAACATACGACCTCGTTCATAAATATTATCAACGTGTACAAATTTCCTAGTAATTTTAATCAGCAACCGGAGTTTCAAATTCGTAAAGTTTACGCAAAGGATCGATTTGCTCGTAATACCAACGTGGTGTCACCGGACACTTGGTCTGCATTGGACAACACGTTAATGCTACAGGATGTGAAAGTGTTAAAATAAAGTTTCCGAGGCTTACTTAACTTTCTGTACGTGTCCTAGTACTCATGGACAGCGATGTATATTTTTTGGATATGTATATTATACGAAATTGAAATTGTTTATATAAAATGTGTATCACAATGTTTCAAACATACAGAAACCATCTGTTTTACTGCATATTAATTATTGAAAAAAAATGTATCGCGATATTGCACGATAGCTTTAACGTAGAATAAAATTGGCCTGGTTTCCATTTCTAATTTCCCAGTTATATTATGTTCTATTCGAAACAAGCTTATGTGCTTCTGAACTTTGATGTATAAATCAACAACGACAAATAATATTAAATTATCATTTAAATCTGCCAGAAAAGAAGAATCCAAAAGATGATGCGAAAAGGTTTGATTACAACCTTTCTTCCATCTCTGACAAAGGGAACGTGAATTATTAAAAGGTTTGTCATCCAATAAACTCTACGAGAAAGAAATCGAACAAACTAGTGGTTTGCACGCTGATCGTAACATTATCGTTCACCATATTATCGATGTCGATTAATTTAGCTCAAAATTATCGTCCAACATTTGCGAAGTTTATCGATCACAATGTAGAAAATCAAACAACACGATTGTATTATTCATTCTCGAGGAAAAAATTATCGTGTTCTTAAACAGTCACGATATTACGAAGGTTCGTGCCACCTCGTTCAAGGATTAGACTTAGGGAAAACGATTTTCTGCATGTTATGTGGAAATAATCGCAATTTAAAGTCTCTTTGCTCCAAAACGACGTTCAGCTAATCTCGTTTGGTTTACACGGCACCCATTTGATTTAATGAGAGTATAGCTCACGTAGGTACCCATAAAGGCGTAATCAAAATTCCATAAATATGAAACACGTGTATAAACGTTGTTATCCGAAAAAGCCGAATAAAATTCAATGCATGCATCGTCGTAATTTCTAACGCAGAACATCGAACGACGAAAGACGTTGCACCTATTTATAATTAAGTTCAACGTACGTTTAACTGACCGATTCGCCAGATTCACGTTTGATTTGGATCGCGCGCAAAGTAATTTTCCGCTTCCGATCTCGAATGGAACGTGCACTAACATGTCAGACATGTATACAAATTGAGATAACAGAAACATGATAACTTGATTAAAATTGAAGAATCACTAAGAAATTATCGAAACGTTTAAGAATTGTTATTTCGTTTAAAACGTTAGACGATGAAGTCTCTCGTCCATCTGATGTAACATAATTAATATTCTTTTTATACTTCTATTTCTTGATCTCAATTTTCATCAATTCTGATATTTATATTATTATTGTATCACTTGTTATTCGATTCCATGTACACTGCAAATGATTTTACGATACAGACTGAGATTTTGAGTAGAGTAGTTCTTAGCGTACGTCATCTATTAATTCACTTTCAATCCTTTCAACAGAGTTTAGATAAGAAAACAGCCAAAGAGAGATTAAAAGAAAATCGGAGATATAAAATGAGAATATAAAAATAGTACTTTGTCTTAATAATTATATTTACGCCTAATCTACCAAATTGCGAAGCAGCTACAAGAATATCGCCATTATCGCTAGACTGTCGGCAAATTTTTAAAATCCTCTAACAGAGAACTCTATACCGTTCTGTTTGTCCCGCATCTCGAACACTGTTCTCTCAACATAGAATTCTTCGTTTTGTTGTTTCTAAAATTGGCGACCCCGCTGCAGCAATTTTTTAAAACTACGATTTGCTTTTAACGTCTCTCGGGTTGTTTACGTTGGAACCGCATAGATTCATTGCCAATGCTACTACATTTGTCTTCAAAATTGCAAACGACTATATTATAAATTGCTGGGAAATTCTGCAGCTATCGGAGCTCGATGTTTCTCCGGGGACATTCAGAAAATTTCCCTTATTCTATACATCCGATATTTAGTTGTGTTAAACGTATATGTGACCACGCCACTCGCTCACGCGCCAGCTACGCTTTTTCTGTAAATCGTTGCCCACGTTTATAAGAATACATTTAAAACGCTTGACATTCGTCTTCGTCTTTGTATCACGTATGACAAACGCCATATTTCAATTATACAGTGTGTCAGTTTTATCTGGAAATATTTCGAAAACCATAGATGAGACAAGAAAATTGATTTTCAGGCAAATGTTATACAATTTTGACGGGGTCATATTATGCCGATATTTATTTTATGCTGGAATAACTTTGAAAAGCCCTGTGAAAGTAACGCTTGTGTTTTTTAAATGGGAACTATATTCTTTTTTTTTCATATTTTTATAACTGACGTCGAAGCGCTTCTTATTTATATTTTTTGCATAAACCCATATCCGGACATTAATTCTTAAGAAGAATGCGAAGTTGTATTAAACATCTAGAAACGACTAGTCGTTTCAGGGATAGTATTTCGGTGCATACACACGTACTCGCATAAACAGCTCTTTTTAGAACCATCAATGATGTATAAAGTCTACAGGAGAAATGGATAACGCCAATTATGTCGATATATCAAGTTTGAGATTTAATATTTCGATAATATTTTATGCGGAAAGTACGTAGTAGTAGAAGCAGGTAATGTTCTGAAAATGTTTTGATGTTGTATGGTGGTTGCAGGAACGTGGAATAAGAAAATATAGGGCTTTTCAAGGACTCTTCGGGGTGAAATAAATATCACCATGATAAACCCCTCGAAATCGTGTAATATCTGTTTTATTGTTCTCGAGATACTCACGTGTTTCAGGGTAAAGTGGATAAAACCGTAAAACGTTGATAAATGTATGTTCGTGTTGATTATGCTTAAACCAAAGAGTATTGCCCGTATGAATAAACGAATGAAACAAGATAAATTTCGAAAATTTGCGAAGAGGATGGGGAAACGTATGTTTACTTCCAGAGTCAAAAAGCAATTGTGGTAATAGGCTGATCGACGGCGTACTGAATTATAAAGCTGTTTTTTATCAAAAGAAAATAAGAAACTTATCGTGTTCTTTCCTCATAGTTTTCAGTTGTGACACTTTTAGAATATACGTGCGACACTACGAACGCAAGGATGTAACAATAAAGGCAGCTCGCGATCGTATTTTTCTAAAATCGAATTAGAAGATTCGAGAAAATTCCTTTGATCTCGTTCGAATCGCGAATGCATCTCACCACCGGTTTCCTAAATAATGTAATTTCTGAAAGCCTTTCATAGACCAGTTCGATGTTAAATTAATCGAAAGTGCTTCTGAGAGAGAACGAGTCGGTTTCTTACGCGTTGTCTGAATACATCACGGAATTCTTCGTCGGTGCTGGCAACCTTTGTGTTACGTAATTCGTCGTCCGTCTTTGCAACCTTTGTGTTACATTTTCATCGATTCGACGCCGTAAATGTGGCGATCGGGTGCAGAATGCCGGAAAGAAACGGGAAATTGGTCGTAAAAGGTGCGCGATCCGATAACGCGAGCTGGGGACGCATAAAAATACGAGTTAATCTAACCTTAAGCATCGCGACGATCCAAATATTGATCGTCACGGAAGCAAGGAGGCCAAACACGATAATAAGTCATGGAGAATCATTCCCCCGTGGAACGTTCAATTATGAAAATAACCGGAATGTTAAAATATCGTTAGAGGCGTTCTATCGATCGAGGTTCAACGATCAAGACGGTAGGAAAATGCCATGGACGAAACCTTTACGTAGGAATTTTCTATTTAACATAAAACAGATCTCTATCAAAAGAACAAATCTGTGTTTGTTTCTCTGCACAAAATTAGCGTAGTAATTCACAATGAAAATCGATCAAAATTCAACGAAAAGCATAAGTTCTAAAGGAAAGGCGAGTTTCCTTTAAGTAAAATTTTCAGATTGAAAAGCATATAAATTTTTCACCACAAGGATGCAAGTTAGAAAATTTCCTATTCAACGTGTCACAATTCTATTTCGAAAGAACAATCCTAATTTGTTATTGAATCTGTCAAACAGATAACACGGTAGACTCGTATAGAAATATTCTAATGAAAATCTTAATCGAAACAAGATTAAGACAAATATAATGAACAAAATTTAAAAACACGAATAAAAATATAAATTTCCATATATTAAGTTATACCGGATAAATGCAAATTACAAAATACCCCTACGTACTCTGACACGTAACAGTCCTCGACAAAATAATTCTGATTTGTTTCTCTCTAGGAAATTGCCACTTGTAATGTTAATTAATCAGAATTTCTCGACTAATAGCTTTGGTAGAAATCTCTACCTACGCTCTGCTATCCGCGACACGGCGTTCTTTGAATTTATTAATTGTAGCGTTAATGTATGAGTTAGGATAAATGTTACATTGTAAATAGTTTAAAGGAATACAGCTTCTGTTTAGTTTTAAAATCAGCAGACAACAACGAGATGGTACAGTTCTTACGAGACACGTAGGCTTAGGTTAAGATATGTGCATGTGTGTACAGCTAGTGCCTGCGTGAGGGTAAGGGAGTGTTCGCCAGTGAATGTTTCTTTTTATCTAGCGATAAAATAATAATTCAATTTCCAGAAATAGTCATCCGCTCTATCATCCTTAGATAGTTCAGCTTCTGTCTAGTTATATTAGTTAGAAAATGCAAAGCAAACTGCAAATTCCTAACCTCTTGTGTCCGATTCAAAGTTCGTGTCGTTGAATTTTCACGTTGATATCGAACATAGATGTCGTGGTCCGCGCGGTAACTTCGTCGGAGCGATAACTATCCAACGCGTATTTGCATATAATTTGAATAAAACGAAGGAGACATCATTGAGTGTCGAACAAGAAGATTAGTGACGAGATCTGGCATGTCAGTTACTCGTTAAATTAGCGGCACAATTTCGTGCGCGTAATTAAAATTGATCGTTTAACCGACGAGGGGGGCGTGTAATGCAATGACGTGACTATAGACATCGCATTGTTAGATGCTGCGGTCTGGTCTCACGCGACGAAAAACTGTGGTTTAATCTAAATAGACTCTATGGAACAGATTGCCCGTAGCCAATAAAATCGATGAAAAGCACGCACCGTTTTTACAAAAACATCATTTACGCGATACATGCAAGTTTATCGATTAAAATGTACACTTTGTGCAACGTAACTGCGTCGGAACGTTAGGAGTTGATCGACTGTTTTACCGATCGAACGTGCAGCTTTTATTTTTGAATTGAGCGCCAGAAATTCCACACATACCTAGAAATATCAATAGAGCAGAGTATCGTTACACAAACTTTTCCTCACTTTTACTTTGATCTACGCTTGATTTCCACGTCCCGTCATTGATCACACAAGACGCGCGAAAGGACAAAAGGAGGCAAAGTGACAAACGGAGCGAAAATCCGGGAGGGAAGATTCAAATGTCTCGAGGAATTTACGTGTCGTAGAATAGTGACAATTTACTTACGATTGATGAACGTCGTTTCGAGGGTGGCCGTAGCGGATACTGAACGAAAACCAAGAAATCGGCGAGAAAGGTAGAAGACAACCGCGTCTGCTCGTCACCGCGATACTACTGGCGGTGGTTGCTCTACCCACACCAGAAAGTGCGACCCAGGAAGCAACCCCCACCGGCCGTCGACCGGTCGCGATATAGCAAGCTACCCCTGTGAATCGGTGATCCTTCGATTTCGATCAACCTGATCGAGTTTCACCATTGACGTCGTTTACCACGTTGATGTCGAGGTGGCCGTCACGCGGTAACCAAGCATAATTCATTCCATCGATCAGATCTCGATGGAAATTAATATATTCTACCGATAAGGAATCGCTGAATATAAGTTCGCATAGAAATGTTACAGCTACGGTGCATTAAATAGATTCTTGATTTATTGCGATGATATTCATGGAAAGTTAATATAATTGTAATGGCAGAAGGTGATGGGCGGATGCAAGCGACATTCAGTTACACGCATAACATGATATCGATGTGTAACATGTATACGTAGATGGTACTATCGTACTTTCGCGTTGAAAACTTTATAGTTCAATTCCATTGTACCTTAAGTCGTCCTTGGATTTCTGGCATACGCCCCTATAAACCCTAGAATATCTTAGGAATTTGCAGATCGTTTCCGAGTCAAGACATCGTGCAATTCGCCCCTCTCCTTTTCACGTTCTTTCTTTCTTTCTATCTCTTTCGTCGATAGAATTTTCTTCTCCAATACCTTCATTTATCGTTGCAATCTCTTTTAGCAATCTCTGCGCCTTTTGATCGATGATATCCGTTTGATTTTGTATCTTTACGTTGGTTTTTCTACTATTTCCTGGTATTGTTGTAATTTCTTCTATTCGTAATCGTCAAAGTGTCTCTCTCATTTCTAAAATCCTCCTGATATTGTTACGCCCACTTAAACATTTATTTTTATTGTTAGATCGTCCTTTTTGTTACGCGTCTGCTGTTTTCTTTTTACTGCTAGAATTTTACTTTTTGAGATCGATGCTGTTTTTCACTGGTGGAGTTCTTTTTCTGGCCCAAATTGATATCTTCCGTGGGTGTTTAGGTTCTCGAAGCAATTATTATAGATATTTATTAATCCATGTGCACGTAAATCGAGAAAGAGTATGAGAAATATTCATAACATCTATTGTTTTTACGGCAGAATTCACAATAAAGGAATGCATGCCATTATGGTTCATTAGATTGCTTGAACAGGATTAAAAGCTTTATGATTCTGTTTCATACAGATTGTATACAAACGGACTAAAACGAATCACGATACGGTTAAATATTGAAACAACTGCAGATTGTAGCGAATTAAAAAGTTGCTCGTCGATCTTTCAAGCGAAAAGATCCCCTATTGACTCTATTGCTGTACGATTGCCGATATTTTTCCAAATTAACGTGTGAGAAATGTTAGCCGAGTTATAATTCGCTTATGTGATATATGTATCGCACATAGGGTGTTTTCCATTTTTTTAGTCAAACTATGAGAGCATAATCTACAAGTGAAAATAAGAAAAAGATATTACATAAAATTTAGCAGTAAACTATTTATGCAAATGCATATTTTTTATGGATATAAAATTGATTTAAAAAATGCACCCGAGGTAGAGAATTATTTTATTTATTAAATATAACAAATAACAACATTTCGTTAGTGAGACCTGACATGAACTTGTAAATAAAATACTCAAATACATTTTTTATGTTTTATATTCTGTGTATTTTTGCAGCTTGAAAATTCCCATAAATGTGTAAAAATAGTCGACCAACTCGTCATAAATCATAAATAAATAAATCAAATTTATTATGTTGAAGATATCGCGAGAATATTATCAAATATCAACAACTAACTTATTAATTAGTTGTGTTAATTCTTCCTGCGTTGTTACTTTTATATATTCTGCAACAACAAATTTGTTCCCATGCGCATATTTTATATTTCAAACTGTGTTCGATATTGGCTGATAACTTTGTAATAAAGCGTTTACTGTGAAATTCGCTACAACAGATTTCTCTTATTTTCGCTTGAAAATTCCCTTACCTTTTTAACGACAAAATAGAAAATACCTTGTATAAGAATTATTGAAGCTAAAAAGCGTGTTAATAGCTACGTTTCGTTGCATTATGATTCTTCTGAGAATACTCAAAACGCAAGGACTCTCGCAGTAGAATAAGGAGCCACGAACAGACTTACTTCATTCACGTGATCGTAGTTGTATTGAGGTGCACGTCAATGCCATCTGCACATATCGACTTAGCGGATTCCACTCCGTGTCCCATCGTAATTAAAACGGTTTAAGATAAAGAGTTGACATGCTTGAACGAGTCCTCGTCGCCGGGAATTTATCCACTGTGCGAATATTCAAACGTCCATACGTACCATCGTAGTTGGCCTTAATTAAAATTTCTTAATCGCCTTCAACAGTGGTAAATGGAACTCATTTTGCGGTTACTTGAACCGCTATTTCAACCACATAATACGCAAATACGATTTACAAATTGTTAAATACCGATGACACAATGAAGGATTAAGCAATAAAGAGGATGGAGAGAGAATAAGGAAGTCGTGAATAACTGAATAAATCATGATTTAAATCCTGTTCTACATTGTAGAGTGCATTGTGTAAAATATATTTCTTCTTGAACAAATTCACCAATAGTTCCGTAGATGTTATAACGACCGGGTAAAGAACCATAGTTTCGAAAATATCTAAGAGAAATGTTAGAATAAAAATTAAGAATTTCCCGCGTATTTATTTCCGTAATTTTGTCACAAATTTGAACTGATATCAGTAATTTCAGAAAAATTACAAAAAACAAATTCACTGTTTCAAACTCTAAAGTTAGTGTGTTCCCTTGAACGACGTCAAATACAATTTTCGTATCTGGGAAAACCACTCGACTTGAATTACAGAACATGTTGTTACATAACACCAGGAGGCAAATAAAAATGCAATATTCGAAAAGACTTGTTGATGGAATATGAAATATCGTCCCTGTGGTTCGATATTGGTGTTTCAACGATGGTAATATCATGGATTACATAATAGCACCGCTTTCACGAAATCGCGACTCGATTCGAACATGTGTTTGAATTTTGAATACACGAAAGTTGGCCGTCTTCTGAAATATGGATCAGTGAAGTGTACACCGTGTGGCCTCGAATGGAGGCGTTTTCTCGCCCCTCTCCCCATCCCTCACTCTTTCTCTCTCTCTTTCTCTCTCTCTCTCTCTCTCTCTCTCTCTCTCTCTCTCTCTCTCTCTCTTTCTCTCCTCCCTGCCATTTCGTTCTCCGACCAAATATTTGGTGCAAACACTCGACTCTGATTTTATAATTCCGGTCGAGTGGGGCATAGCTCTTTCAAAGAAACTGCCTACCATTTCAAACTAGTTTCGTGCTTTTCCCACCTGGCCATATATGCATAGCTACACAGTGATCCGTGAAACGAATGAATTTACTGCGACGGAAAAAGCAACTGTTTGTTTCTCTTGCGGCACTAAACGAATCCACAGCGAAACAGGCGCCGCGAGGACCTTACGCCCTCGTTCGTTTGGCTAACCGATTATACGAGCAAACTTTTTTATCACGGTACAAACATAAGCCGATTATAGATCTGTCGGTTTAATCTGTTGTATGGCGAGATAGCAATTTTGTAAGTAAACTTAGCGAGGAGCAATTTTGAGGTATTATCGCTGTACGAGTGAGTAACTTTAAAACTAGCACACAAATCACGTCGAGCGAAAAATTTGCATGGTTAATTCGAAAGTTATTCGACAAATTACGGACAGCCAGCAAATGCTAAAGTGTGTCGTTTCGTAGATGTCAGTAACAAAAAGCTGGCAAAAATTTCGCTTGTTTTTCCTGGATCAAGCGTGTATCAGATGGCGTTCGAAGCTTACTTTTCATGGAAGACATGTGGGATATTCAGATTCGTGTTTTATCGTTGGTATTTTACTCTTGCGGTAGAGAAAGGTGCGATTGTTCTTATCCAGGAGGGATAATGGAGCGCGCTGATTCTGGGTTTCATCGATCAGAATCTCCCGCGTTGGGAATAATGTATGTATGTAACGGCCACCAGATGGAGGTAGTGTTAGCTAACGGAAGCTATCTTCAACTCTCTCGTCGAATACTCAACTGAAAAGTTTGGCTTGCTTTTACGATGAAATTGCAGCATAGATGGCACTTATTTACGTGATATAACCAAAGGAAATGGATATTAAAAGAACGTCTACTTTTTCATGGTTCCAAAAGGAAATTTTTATTAAGCCATCGTAAAATACCATTTCTATGCATGTAAAGTATCACTTAATTAAATTCGAAAAAATATGTGGGATAAAATCACTTTGGAATATATCATGGTCTCCCGGTGTTCCTAAAGACACGTAAATTGAAAAAAAATGGCGGACATTATATCCATTGGAATACTATAAAAAGACATAAAACGTATTGTCAATATTTCTCGAAGTTTTACCAGGGGATTCAATATCCGTACCGTGAACCGTAGTAAAGGTCTTATTTATGAGTTTAATACCTATCGTTAATCCAGCCTAGCAATTGCTGCTAAATTAGAAAAAAAATATTAGGGATATACTTCTGAAAGAATGCCTGTGGAAGCGCCATGCAAAGAAATTTGACATTTTCAATTGGAATTCGATGAGAGGAAAATGTTACCGTAATAACACCTGTTCTTTCATGAGATTTGTTGTTTTGAAATGCATACTTTCGTCGAATTACGACTAGAACGGCGCAGACACAGAATTTCTTTTAGAATACCATTCCCGACTCTATGAGAGGACATCAGTTACCATATATCGGGAATAACGGTGATTGCGCGCAAAGTGCGACAATGTTGTGATATCGTAAATTTCTGGTCAGTTGAACTATCTATTACGAATTAACCAATAGCAATAAAAGAAACAAAATATCAAGAATTTCTCTAAAAAATCGGAAACTACATGAAGATTGCTAAAAACCAAATACCTCGAAAAATTCTGTGAGTGAATTGCATAATGTCTGTCTCATTTCGACCAGAATACTACGAATCGACGTTTGCGATTTAACGGATAGTGGTTGGCATAAGGTAACGGAATCGTTTGGTATTCCAACGACGCTCTGGTCAACTTAAATGCTCTTGATTGCATCGATTGTAGCGTGAAAATGGCATCATCGAACCCGATAGGTCGTATCGTGTACATACCATGTCACTTTGATTCCGAAATTGACCGCGGAATTGTTTCCTTCGTAACTATGCATAACTCTTAACGCGCGGAGCAAATAGTATCATTTTAATTTGTATAGAGACGTTGTAATGCAGTTACAAAGTCTCCTTGTATAATTAAACTTACTAGTAACATTATAAGTTATTATTGTTATAAGTTATTAGTATGCAAAAATGAGTATGTAAAGAAAACGCAATAAACAAAAGTATAATATAAAATATTCAGAATATAGTACTCGTTATAATGTTCAGTGAGCGAAATCTTTAATTAAGCTGTAATTAAACTTGATGTCTTTAATTATATCAAAAATATAAATATGCATAAACATTCGTAGCTCATAATAGAATTAGCTTCAATTAACATAATTAAAAATATACCGAGATTTTGGTTTCTTTGATACACTTCCCAGTTTTACTTCGTTTCAATTAACTCCTATGTTTTTAGTTTCTCTTTTGTACACGCGACCTCTATGAAACACAACAAGGCGTCTTTTCATAGCGTTAGAGAAAAATGGCATAATACTATTATCGAGACATTTTAACTTCGATAATAACATAGGTTTCAATCATTGCACGCATCAGGATTGCTTTAATTCCTCTTCAATAATTTCCAACAGATAGGCTACGTACAAACTACTGTCGCGTCGAGTGCGATAAAACCACAGCCGTCATACCGAAAGTTATGGATTTGAACCAGCGGCGAAGTTCTACTAACTCGACATCGTGTAAATTAATCGCGGGAAACTTCGAGCGGCTGCACTGAAAAGTTACCATACAGAATTTAAAATAAACGTTGATTCATTTTTCCCTCGTTCCCTGTTAGCTTCCTTTATCCTTTTTCTTTTTTTTTTTTTTTTTTTTTTTTCCTTACTAGAGTACATACACTACCATTCACAAGTATCTGGACGCTTTTGGTTAACTAGAATTTTACAGAAATGTACGCAATAATAAATTAAAAATCGGAAACAGCACTAACTATGTTTCTTGTAGAATCAATAAATAATTATACATTTAAATGATCTCTTTAGATCCTCGATCCTTAACGTTTCATACAATTATACTTCCTCAAACATTTATTTCTATTGGGAAAACTTCAAACCTTTCATTTCATGGGCGTATAGTATAATGAATTGTACAGTGTAAACGAGATATCGATAATTAGAAATTTTTCAAATATTTAAAAAATTTAAACGGAGGGGAAAATTAAGCTTGGATATACCCAGTTTGCTCTTGAATTTAATTTATATTGCAAATTGGAAAATCTGAAGATACGTAATTACAAAATAGTAGCAGATATGCAATTAATAATTCCATTAATCATTATATATAATTATTAATAATTTATATTAATTATTCCATATTGGTTTCTAAATGTCAATGTAATTGTATCGTAATATTCTATTATACGCAGTTATGGCAATTATAAAGAATAAAAAGCTTGCAGGTTCATTTAAATAACTCTTTGATTAAAATACATTTTATATCTATATACTAGTCTATATACTTAGTCTATATACCTAGTCTATATACTTATAAAGTCTATATACTTTAGAACTGCTGAGCACATAAAATAAAGTATCAAATGTTTTCTTTTTTTATAAACACTGAAACACGTTCAGATATCTCATAATGTTAGTGGTATTTAGTATATTCGATTATTAGAAGCTTTCTTTGAGATAGACACGAAATCCATTAAGATTTTGCGTCGACGGGTCTTATTCCTCTTCCCTCGGGACATTCATCGACCAATGTATTTTCCTTTCATGCTGTATTTTCCTTTTGCGTTGGCACGGAGACCAGACTGTACCGTGTATACCTTTATAGCGATTTCAACGAAACGCCAAACCCGCTTAGGGTATCCCTATTTGCTTCCTACTTAACCAAACCAGACAGGATGGCATAACGATTGGTAGATAAGCGGCAAATCTGGACCACCCACTATCGTTTTGTAGCTGAAGCATGTGGGTTATGAAGATGACAGTGATTGCGGGGCGCCCATTTTATTCGTTTGGATGGAACAGGGTCAATCATAACTTGGTGACAGAAGGAAGGGTGGTAAAATTTCGGATAACCTGAAGAAGATGCTGTTCCAAAAATACCACAAAATTATCTCTCTCTCTCTCTCTACCTCTCCCTTTCTGTTTGCTTGTTTAGTAGAGACGATATAATTGGAAAAGAAAATGAATGAAACACAAAAAAGGAAAAATAGATAGCAAACAGGAAATGACGAAACACGAATCTGTGAACATACGTATCACTGTCAATTGATCTAGTTAATCCGACGACAAAAACATCAACGTTTTAAACCGAGATAAAAAGAATAAAATAAATATCTATCAAACGAGTTGAATATATAAAAACCACGAATCTTCTGTTTATATTTCGTTTGGAATTGAACGGTTGAAAGTTGAATTTAAGTACACTGAAATTTATCAGGACTTTAACGAAACGATTGTGAACACGATACAAAGGACAAATCGCAAGTATCAGTGAGGAAAAGGAACCATCGAGCAAATCGAGAATTAATAGGATTAATTGTTACAACGGCGAGTCAATATCTCTGCTTACCTCGAAGCTTGTTGAACGAAGATCTTCTCCTTTCAATGGATCCTGTTCCTGGCTCTATAATTTTATTAAAAGTCCGTCTTTTTATCGTAATCGATCAAACGGACCTCCAGTAGCAGCTGTATACCGACAGGATCCATTTCTGCGTGGTAGATGATTCGACACTTGCAGAATTATATTCACGCTGGAAAACTGATCGACACTCCCGATAGACCGAAATTACATTGGTATATGCGGCGAAATTTTTACAGTAATTTAGAAGCGAAGCATATTAGAGTAATTCGTCGATTAATCGCGAGCAAAGGCTACGAAATTTCCAACGAAAGCATAAATTAACCAAATATATAAATTAACGCAATTTCCTATCTCACCATCGATCCACAATACGAGTCGTGTACGAACGAATTGCGATCGCGACCAACGAAACTCGAAGATTAAGAGATTAGCGGAATTTTATTTTTTCGTGTTACTCGTTTCGACGTGGCAGACTTGAAATCCTCGTTACATATTAATGAATCGTTCACGAACGTCCCAAGATCGCGACCAACGAAATTCGAAAACTAAAAAATTAGCAAAGTTTTATGTTTTTGGCACATTTGCCAATTATTTCTACGCGAGAAACTAAAAACCTTCGTCACATGTTAACGAATCTACGAACGTTTCGCGACTAACGAAACTCAGAGCCGGAATTTTGTTTCCTTCCTTCGTTTTGTCGTCGTCGTCGTCGTTCGGTCGTCAATCGTTTTGACAGGAGAAACTTGAAATCCTTGCCACGTGTTATTGAATCTACAAACGTTTTGCCATCCACAACTATCGAAACTCAAATATCAAAAAATTTGCGTATTTCTTTTTTCTTCGTGCAGTACGATTAGCAATTATTTCAGCACAAAATGCTTGAAATCTTCGTCACGCGTTCGTACACAATTCACGGTATAACAGTGTACAACTGGCGATCGTAACTATCGAATCTTGCAGACTGAAGAATTAGCGTGCTTTTCTTTCTTCTGAACACGGTTACCAATCGTTTCGGCGCGAGGAACTTGAAATTCTACAACTGTATGCGTCACGGTTCGATGTGTATCTGTTGGTTGTTGTCACTTACCATAAGAATTCTAATTGAATTCCAAGTGGATTGGCAAACGCAACAAGGAACGCGGCGCTGCGTAGTCGTAATCTGGTCGATTCTAGAAATTCCTGGCGTGGCTAATCCGCCGGAGTGACCATCGGTGACGATGCTGAAAGAAAAATACGGTGGAGGATGCAAAATAAATAACGCCTCTGTTTGGCTACTGTTGCGTCGTATTGATTTAATCCAGAACGACCAAATGCAACAGATGCATTCCTACGGGAAATCATTGCCACTTATGAACGCGAGCTCTCTTCAGCGATTCCAAATTGGCGCGGAATATTTATCCTCGCGCGGTTTATGTGTACTCCTAATTCATTGTATCATTTGCACGAATGTTGCATCCATGATAATGTAATTAAACCGATTGTATAATTAGATATTTCAGTTATGATTTATCCACAATTCAACGTGACTGTCTATCGTGAATTTCTAATTAACTCCGATTAAATTACATCATTCAGTATACAAGGAAATTCATCGTACGGAATCTGCTTACCGAATTTGTTGATTTGACAAAAATACAATTGGAATATTGGGTGGTTGATTGTAGTATATGGTAGAAAAAGGTTGAACAGAGAAATAGATTAACGTGAACATTCTTCCTAGATCGAATAGGTGTGTTTTTGATTACGATTTGAAAAAAAAAACGGGTGGTTCGAGGAGGCGCGCCCTTCAGCCAATGTCAGGCGTCGAAAGAGGAGAAAGAGTAGACAAAACGATGCATCGTGTTTTGCGACTGCGTCGAGGGAGCGTGGATCCTGGACGAATCCCAGTTCCGCTTCAGTTTACGGCGCGCTGTCGATTTCGACGAATTGATATCTCAGAGTGAATCCATCGGTAGATTTTCTCCTTGTAACAATAAATGATTACGACCTACTCTAAACACCCTATTTGAAAAAGTTACCTGTAGTAATAATTACCTGTAATAA
>NW_026109503.1:0-33277 GCF_024516045.1 Bombus affinis | reverse complement strand
CGTTATGCATTATAACGTAATAGTATATAACGCTACACGTCATATAGTAATGCAATATGACGTTATACGTTAAAACGTAATACTCCATAACGTTATACGTCATATAGTGATGCAGTACAACGTTATAGGTTATAACGTAATAGTATATGACGTTATACGTCATATAGTAGTGCAATATAACGTTATAAGTGATATAGTGATGCAATATAACGCTATACGTTATAACGTAATAGTTCATAACGATATACGTCATATAGGGATGCTATATATCGTTATAAGTGATATAGTGATGCCATATAACGTTATACCTTATAATGTAATAGTATATAAGGTTATACTTCATATAGTGATGCAATATAACGTTATGCATTATAACGTAATAATATATATCGTTATTCGTCATACAGTGATGCAATATGTAGTCATACGTTATAGCGTAATACTCTATAACGTTATAAGTTATAATGCAATAGTATATGACGTTATGCGTCATATAGTGATGCAATATAACGTTATAAGTGATATAGTTATGCAATATAACGTTATGCGTTATGACGTACTAGTATATAACGTTATACTTCATATAGTGATGCAATATAACGTTATAAGTGATATAGTGATGCAATATAATGTTATACCTTATAACGTAATAGTATATAACGTTATACGTCATATAGTGATGCAGTACAACGTCATAGGTTATAACGTAATAGTATATGACGTTATACGTCATATAGTAGTGCAATATAACGTTATAAGTGATATAGTGATGCAATATAACGCTATACCTTATAACGTAATAGTATATAACGTTATACGTCATATAGTGATGCAGTACAACGTTATAGGTTATAACGTAATAGTATATGAGGTTATACTACATAAAGTGATGCAATATAGCGTTATGCGTTATAAGTAATAGTGAAAATCGTTATACGATATAAGGTAATACTCTATAACACTATAGGTTATAACGTAATATTTCATAACGTTATACGTCATATAGTGATGCAGTACAACGTTATAGGTTATAACGTAATAGTATATAAGGTTTATACTACATAAAGTGATGCAATATAGCGTTATGCGTTATAAGTAATAGTGAAAATCGTTATACGATATAAGGTAATACTCTATAACACTATAGGTTATAACGTAATAGTTCATAACGTTATACGTCATATAGTGATGAAGTACATCGTTATAGGTTATAACGTAATAGTATATGACGTTATACGTCATATAGTGGTGCAATATAACGTTATAAGAGATATAGTGATGCAACATAACGTTATACCTTATAACGCAATAGCATATAACGTTATATGTCACATAGTGATGCAATATATCGTTATACGTTGTAACGTAGTACTGCATAACGTTATACGTCATATAGTCATGCAGTATAATGTTATACGTTATAACAGTATATGACGTTATACGTCATATAGTGATGCAGTATAACGTTATAGGTAATAACGTAATAGTATATAACGTTATACGTCACATAGTGTCACATAGTTATGATATAGTCATGAAATATATCGCTATACGTTATAACGTAATAGTATATAACGTTATACGTCATATAGTGATGCAATATAACGTTATGCATTATAACGTAATAGTATAAAACGTTATACGTCAAATGATGATGCCATATAACGCTATACCTTATAATGTAATAGTATATAACGTTATACGTCACATAGTGATGAAATATATCGTTATCCGTTATAACGTAATAGTATATAACGTTATACGTTAAAAAGTAATACTCCATAGCGATATACGTCCATATAGTGATGCAATATAACGTTATAAGTTATAACGTAATAGTATAAAAGTTATACATCATATTGTGATGCAATATAGCGTTATACGTTGTAACGTAGTACTGCATAACGTTATACGTCATATAGTCATGCAATATAACGTTATACGTTATAACAGTATATGACGTTATACGTCATATTGTGATGCAGTATAACGTTATAGGTAATAACGTAATAGTATGTAACGTTATACGTCACGTAGTGTCACATAGTTATGATATAATGATGAAATATATCGCTATACGTTATAACGTAATAGGATATAACGTTTATACGTCATATAGTGATGCAATATAACGTTATGCATTATACCGTAATAGTATAAACGTTATACGTCACATGATGATGCAATATAACGCTATACCTTATAACGTAATAGTATATAACGTTATACGTTAAAACGTAATACTCCATAACGTTATACGTCATATAGTGATGCAATATAACGTTATAGGTTATAACGTAATAGTATATGACGTTATACATCATATAGTAGTGCAATATAACGTTATACGTCACATAGTGATGCAATATATCGTTATACGTTGTAACGTAATACTCCATAACGTTATACGTTATATAGTAATGCAATATAATGTTATACGTTAAAACGTAATACTCCATAACGTTATACGTCATATAGTGGTGCAATATATCGTTATACCTTATAACGTAATAGTATATAAGGTTATACTTCATATAGTGATGCAATATATCGTTATACCTTATAACGTAATAGTATATAAGGTTATACTTCATATAGTGATGCAATATAACGTTATAAGTGATATAGTGATGCAATATAGCGTTATGCGGTATAACGTAATAGTATAAATCGTTATAAGATATAAGGTAATACTCAATAACGTTATACGTTATAATGTAATAGTATTTGACGTTATACGTCATATAGTGATGCAATATATCGTTATACCTTATAACGTAATAGTATATAAGGTTATACTTCATATAGTGATGCAATATAGCGTTAGGCGGTATAACGTAATAGTATAAATCGTTATAAGATATAAGGTAATACTCAATAACGTTATACGTTATAATGTAATAGTATATGACGCTATACGTCATGTAGTGACGCAGTATAACGTTATAGGTTGTAACGTAATACTCCATAACGTTATACGTTATAACAGTATATGACGTTATGCGTCATATAGTGACGCAGTACAACGTTGTAGGTTATAACGTAATAGTATATAACGTTATACGTCACATAGTGATGCAATATATCGTTATACGTTGTAACGTAATACTCCATAACGTTATACGTCATATAGCAATGCAATATAATGTTATACGTTAAAAAGAAATACTCCATAGCGTTATACGTCATATAGTGATACAGTACATCGTTATAGGTTATAACGTAATTGTATATGACGTTATACGTCATAAAGTGGTGCAATATAACGTTATAAGTGATATAGTGATGCAATATAACGTTATACCTTATAACGTAATAGCATATAACGTTATATGTCACATAGTGATGCAATATATCGTTATACGTTGTAACGTAATACTCCATAACGTTATACGTCATATAGTCATGAAATATAACGTTATACGTTATAACAGTATATGACGTTATACGTCATATAGTGATGCAGCATAACGCTATAGGTAATAACGTAATAGAATATACCGTTATACGTCACATAGTGTCACATAGTTATGATATAGCGATGAAATATATCGCTATACGTTATAACGTAATAGTATATAACGTTATACGTCATATAGTCATGCAATATAACGTTATGCATTATAACGTAATAGTATAAAACGTTATACGTCACATGATGATGCAATATAACGTAAAACCTTATAACGTAATGGTATATAACGTTATACGTCATATAGTGATGCAGTATAACGTTATAGGTTGCAACGTAATAGTATATCACGTTATACGTCATATAGTGGTGCAATACAACGTTATAAGTGATATAGTGATGCAATATAACGTTATGCCTTACATCGTAATAGTATATATCGTTATGCGTCACATAGTGATGCAATATATCGTTATACCTTATAACGTAATAATATATAATGTTATACTTCATATAGTGATGCAATATATCGTTATACCTTATAACGTAATAGTATATAAGGTTATACTTCATATAGTGATGCAATATAACGTTATAAGTGATATAGTGATGCAATATAACGTTATACCTTATAACGTAATAGCATATAACGTTTTATGTCACATAGTGATGCAATATATCGTTATACGTTGTAACGTAATAGTATATAAGGTTATACTTCATATAGTGATGCAATATAACGTTATAAGTGATATAGTGATGCAATATAGCGTTATGCGGTATAACGTAATAGCATAAATCGTTATACGATATAAGGTAATACTCGATAACGCTACACGTTATAACGTAATAGTTCATAACGTTATACGTCATATAGGGATGCTATATAACGTTATAAGTGATATAATGTTAATAATATAACGTTATACCTTATAACGTAATAGTACATAACGTTATACGTCATATAGTGACGCAGTATAACGTTATTGGTTGTAACGTAATAGTATATGACGTTATACGTCATATAGTGGTGCAATATATCGTTATACCTTATAACGTAATAGTATATAAGGTTATACTTCATATAGTGCTGCAATATATCGTTATACCTTATAACGTAATAGTATATAAGGTTATACTTCATATAGTGATGCAATATAACGTTATAAGTAATATAGTGATGCAATATTTACGTTATGCGGCATAACGTAATAGTATAAATCGTTATAAGACATAAGGTAATACTCTATAACGTTTTACGTTATAATGTAATAGTATATGACGTTATACGTCATATAGTGATGCAGTACAACGTTATAGGTTATAACGTAATAGTATATGACGTTATACGTCATATAGTGGTGCAATATATCGTTATACGTTAAAAAGTAATACTCCATAGCGTTATACGTCATATAGTGATGCAATATGACGTTATAAGTTATAACGTAATAGTATTAAAGTTATACATCATTTGTGATGCAATATAGCGTTATGCGTTATAAGTAATAGTGAAAATCGTTATACGATATAAGGTAATACTCTATAACACTATAGGTTATAACGTAATAGTTCATAACGTTATACGTCATATAGGGATGCCATATAACGTTATAAGTTATATAGTGATGAAATATAACGTTATACCTTATAGCGTAATAGTATATAACGTTATACGTCATATAGTGATGCAGTACATCGATATAGGTTATAACGTAATAGTATATGACGTTATACGTCATATAGTGGTGCAGTCCAACGTTATAGGTTATAACGTAAGAGTATATGACGTTATACGTCATATAGTGATGCAGTACAACGTTATAGGTTATAACGTAATAGTATATGACGTTATACGTCATATAGTGATGCAATATATCGTTATACCTCATAACGTAATAGTATATAAGGTTATACTTCATATAGTGATGCAATATAACGTTATAAGTGATATAGTGATGCAATATAACGTTATACCTTATAACGTAATAGCATATAACGTTTTATGTCACATAGTGATGCAATATATCGTTATACGTTGTAACGTAATACTCCATAACGTTATAGGTCATATAGTAATGCAATATAACGTTATAAGTGATATAGTGATGCAATATAACGTTATAAGTGATATAGTGATGCAATATAACGCTATACGTTATAACGTAATAGTTCATAACGTTATAAGTCATATAGGAATGCTATATAACGTTATAAGTGGTATAGTGATGCAATATAACGTTATAAGTGATATAGTGATGCAATATAACGTTATAAGTGATATAGTGTTGCAATATATCGTTATACCTTATAATGTAATAGTATATAAGGTTATACTTCACATAGTGAAGCAATATATCGTTATACCTTATAACGTAGTAGTATATAAGGTTACACTTCATATAGTAATGCAATATATCGTTATACCTTATAACGTAATAGTATATAACGTTATACGTCATATAGTGATGCAGTATAACGTTATAGGTTGTAACGTAATAGTACATTACGTTATACGTCATATAGTAATGCAATATAACGTTATAAGTTATAACGTAATAGTATAAATGTTATACTTTATATAGTGATGCAATATAACGATATAAGTGATATAGTGATGCAATATAACGTTATAAGTGATATAGTGATGCAATATAGCGTTATGCGTTATAGCGTAATAGTATATAACGTTATACGTCTCATAGTGATGCAATGTATCGTTATACGTTGTATCGTAATACTCCATACGTTATACGTCATGTAGTAATGCAATATAACGTTATACGTTAAAACGTCATACTCAATAACGTTATACGTCATATAGTGATGCAATATAACGCTATACGTTATAACGTAATAGTTCACAACGTTATACGTCATATAGGGATGCTACTTAACGTTATAAGTGATATAGTGATGCAATATAACGTTATAAGTGATATAGTGATGCAATATAGCGTTATGCGTTATAACGTAACAGTATAAATCGTTATACGATATAAGGTAATACTCGATAACGCTACACGTTATAACGTAATAGTTCATAACGTTATACGTCATATGGGGATGCTATATAACGTTATAAGTGATATAGTGATGCAATATAACGTTAGGCGTTATAACGTAATAGCATATAACGTTATACGTCATATAGTGATACAATATAACGTTATACGTTATAATGTAATAGTATATGACGTTATGCGTCACATAGTGATGCAATATAACGTTACAAGTGATATAGTGATGCAATATAACGTTATGCCCTATAACGTAATAGTATATAACGTTATACGTCATATAGTGGTGCAATATACCGTTACAAGTGATATAGTGATGCAATACAACGTTATAAGTGATATAGTGGTACAATATAACGTTATAAGTGATATAGTGATGCAATATAACGTTATAAGTGATGTAGTGATGCAATATAACGTTATGCGTTATAACGTAATAGTTTAAATCGTTATACGATATAAGGTAATACTCTACAACGCTATACGTTATAACGTAATAGTTCATAACGTTATACGTCATATAGGGATGCTATATAACGTTATAAGTGATATAGTGTTGCAATATAACGTTATGCCCTATAACGTAATAGTATATAACGTTATACGTCATATAGTGGTGCAGTACAACGTTGTAGGTTATAACGTAATAGTATATGACGTTATACGTCATATAGCGGTGCAATATACCGTTACAAGTGATATAGTGATGCAATATAACGTTATAAGTGATGTAGTGATGCAATATAACGTTATGCCCTATAACGTAATAGTATATAACGTTATACGTCATATAGTGGTGCAGTACAACGTTGTAGGTTATAACGTAATAGTATATGACGTTATACGTCATATAGCGGTGCAATATACCGTTACAAGTGATATAGTGATGCAATACAACGTTATAAGTGATATAGTGATGCAATATAACGTTATAAGTGATGTAGTGATGCAATATAACGTTATGCGTTATAACGTAATGGTATATATCGTTATACGTCGTATAATGATGCAGTACAACGTTATAGGTTATAACATAATATTATATGACGTTATACTTCATATAGTGATGCAATATATCGTTATACCTTATAACGTAGTAGTATATAAGGTTACACTTCATATAGTAATGCAATATAACGATATAAGTGATATAGTGATGCAATATAACGTTATAAGTGATATAGTGATGCAATATAGCGTTATGCGTTATAGCGTAATAGTATATAACGTTATACGTCATATAGTGGTGCAGTACAACGTTGTAGGTTATAACGTAATAGTATATGACGTTATACGTCATATAGTGGTGCAATATAACGTTATAAGAGATATAGTGATGCAACATAACGTTATACCTTATAACGCAACAGCATATAACGTTATATGTCACATAGTGATGCAATATAACGTTATACGTTATAACGTAATACTCCATAACGTTGTACGTCATATTGTAATGCAATATAACGTTATACGTTAAAAAGAAATACTCCATAGCGTTATACGTCATATAGTGATGCAATATAACGTTATAAGTTATAATGTAATAGTATATAACGTTATACGTCATATAGTGATACAGTACATCGTTATAGGTTATAACGTAATTGTATATGACGTTATACGTCATAAAGTGGTGCAATATAACGTTATAAGTGATATAGTGATGCAATATAATGTTATACCTTATAACGTAATAGCATATAACGTTATATGTCACATAGTGATGCAATATATCGTTATACGTTGTAACGTAATACTCCATAACGTTATACGTCATATAGTCATGCAATATAACGTTATACGTTATAACAGTATATGACGTTATACGTCATATAGTGATGCAGCATAACGCTATAGGTAATAACGTAATAGAATATAACGTTATACGTCACATAGTGTCACATAGTTATGATATAGTGATGAAATATATCGCTATACGTTATAACGTAATAGTATATAACGTTATACGTCATATAGTGATGCAATATAACGTTATGCATTATAACGTAATAGTATAAAACGTTATACGTCACATGATGATGCAATATAACGTAAAACCTTATAACGTAATAGTATATAACGTTATACGTCATATAGTGATGCAGTACAACGTTATGCCTTATAACGTAATAGTATATAACGTTATACGTCACATAGTGATGAAATATATCGTTATCCGTTATAACGTAATAGTATATAACGTTGTACGTTAAAACGTAATACTCCATAACGTTATACGTCATATAGTGATGCAATATAACGTTATAGGTTATAACGTAATAGTATAAAACGTTATACGTCACATGATGATGCCATATAACGCTATACCTTATAACGTAATAGTATATAACGTTATACGTCATATAGTGATGCAGTACAACGTTATGCCTTATAACGTAATAGTAGATAACGTTATACGTCACATAGTGATGAAATATATCGTTATCCGTTATAACGTAATAGAATATAACGTTGTACGTTAAAACGTAATACTCCATAACGTTATACGTCATATAGTGATGCAATATAACGTTATAGGTTATAACGTAATAGTATAAAACGTTATACGTCACATGATGATGCCATATAACGCTATACCTTATAACGTAATAGTATATAACGTTATACGTCATATAGTGATGCAGTACAACGTTATGCCTTATAACGTAATAGTATATAACGTTATACGTCACATAGTGATGAAATATATCGTTATCCGTTATAACGTAATAGTATAAAACGTTATACGTCACATGATGATGCCATATAACGCTATACCTTATAACGTAATGGTATATAACGTTATACGTCATATAGTGATGCAATATAACGTTATGCATTATACCGTAATAGTATAAAACGTTATACGTCACATGATGATGCAATATAACGCTATACCTTATAACGTAATAGTATATAACGTTATACGTTAAAACGTAATACTCCATAACGTTATACGTCATATAGTGATGCAATATAACGTTATAGGTTATAACGTAATAGTATATGACGTTATACATCATATAGTAGTGCAATATAACGTTATACGTCACATAGTGATGCAATATATCGTTATACGTTGTAACGTAATACTCCATAACGTTATACGTTATATAGTAATGCAATATAATGTTATACGTTAAAACGTAATACTCCATAACGTTATACGTCATATAGTGGTGCAATATATCGTTATACCTTATAACGTAATAGTATATAAGGTTATACTTCATATAGTGATGCAATATATCGTTATACCTTATAACGTAATAGTATATAAGGTTATACTTCATATAGTGATGCAATATAACGTTATAAGTGATATAGTGATGCAATATAGCGTTATGCGGTATAACGTAATAGTATAAATCGTTATAAGATATAAGGTAATACTCAATAACGTTATACGTTATAATGTAATAGTATTTGACGTTATACGTCATATAGTGATGCAATATATCGTTATACCTTATAACGTAATAGTATATAAGGTTATACTTCATATAGTGATGCAATATAGCGTTAGGCGGTATAACGTAATAGTATAAATCGTTATAAGATATAAGGTAATACTCAATAACGTTATACGTTATAATGTAATAGTATATGACGTTATACGTCATGTAGTGACGCAGTATAACGTTATAGGTTGTAACGTAAAACTCCATAACGTTATACGTCATATAGTAATGCAATATAACGTTATACGTTATAACAGTATATGACGTTATGCGTCATATAGTGACGCAGTACAACGTTGTAGGTTATAACGTAATAGTATATAACGTTATACGTCACATAGTGATGCAATATATCGTTATACGTTGTAACGTAATACTCCATAACGTTATACGTCATATAGCAATGCAATATAATGTTATACGTTAAAAAGAAATACTCCATAGCGTTATACGTCATATAGTGATACAGTACATCGTTATAGGTTATAACGTAATTGTATATGACGTTATACGTCATAAAGTGGTGCAATATAACGTTATAAGTGATATAGTGATGCAATATAACGTTATACCTTATAACGTAATAGCATATAACGTTATATGTCACATAGTGATGCAATATATCGTTATACGTTGTAACGTAATACTCCATAACGTTATACGTCATATAGTCATGAAATATAACGTTATACGTTATAACAGTATATGACGTTATACGTCATATAGTGATGCAGCATAACGCTATAGGTAATAACGTAATAGAATATACCGTTATACGTCACATAGTGTCACATAGTTATGATATAGTGATGAAATATATCGCTATACGTTATAACGTAATAGTATATAACGTTATACGTCATATAGTCATGCAATATAACGTTATGCATTATAACGTAATAGTATAAAACGTTATACGTCACATGATGATGCAATATAACGTAAAACCTTATAACGTAATAGTATATAACGTTATACGTCATATAGTGATGCAGTATAACGTTATAGGTTGCAACGTAATAGTATATCACGTTATACGTCATATAGTGGTGCAATACAACGTTATAAGTGATATAGTGATGCAATATAACGTTATGCCTTACATCGTAATAGTATATATCGTTATGCGTCACATAGTGATGCAATATATCGTTATACCTTATAACGTAATAATATATAATGTTATACTTCATATAGTGATGCAATATATCGTTATACCTTATAACGTAATAGTATATAAGGTTATACTTCATATAGTGATGCAATATAACGTTATAAGTGATATAGTGATGCAATATAACGTTATACCTTATAACGTAATAGCATATAACGTTTTATGTCACATAGTGATGCAATATATCGTTATACGTTGTAACGTAATAGTATATAAGGTTATACTTCATATAGTGATGCAATATAACGTTATAAGTGATATAGTGATGCAATATAGCGTTATGCGGTATAACGTAATAGCATAAATCGTTATACGATATAAGGTAATACTCGATAACGCTACACGTTATAACGTAATAGTTCATAACGTTATACGTCATATAGGGATGCTATATAACGTTATAAGTGATATAATGTTAATAATATAACGTTATACCTTATAACGTAATAGTACATAACGTTATACGTCATATAGTGACGCAGTATAACGTTATAGGTTATAACGTAATAGTATATGACGTTATACGTCATATAGTGGTGCAATATATCGTTATACGTTAAAAAGTAATACTCCATAGCGTTATACGTCATATAGTGATGCAATATGACGTTATAAGTTATAACGTAATAGTATAAAAGTTATACATCATTTGTGATGCAATATAGCGTTATGCGTTATAAGTAATAGTGAAAATCGTTATACGATATAAGGTAATACTCTATAACACTATAGGTTATAACGTAATAGTTCATAACGTTATACGTCATATAGGGATGCCATATAACGTTATAAGTTATATAGTGATGAAATATAACGTTATACCTTATAACGTAATAGTATATAACGTTATACGTCATATAGTGATGCAGTACATCGATATAGGTTATTTACGTAATAGTATATGACGTTATACGTCATATAGTGGTGCAGTCCAACGTTATAGGTTATAACGTAAGAGTATATGACGTTATACGTCATATAGTGATGCAGTACAACGTTATAGGTTATAACGTAATAGTATATGACGTTATACGTCATATAGTGATGCAATATATCGTTATACCTTATAACGTAATAGTATATAAGGTTATACTTCATATAGTGATGCAATATAACGTTATAAGTGATATAGTGATGCAATATAACGTTATACCTTATAACGTAATAGCATATAACGTTTTATGTCACATAGTGATGCAATATATCGTTATACGTTGTAACGTAATACTCCATAACGTTATAGGTCATATAGTAATGCAATATAACGTTATAAGTGATATAGTGATGCAATATAACGTTATAAGTGATATAGTGATGCAATATAACGCTATACGTTATAACGTAATAGTTCATAACGTTATAAGTCATATAGGAATGCTATATAACGTTATAAGTGGTATAGTGATGCAATATAACGTTATACCTTATAATGTAATAGTATATAACGTTATACGTCATATAGTGACGCAGTATAACGTTATTGGTTGTAACGTAATAGTATATGACGTTATATGTCATATAGTGGTGCAATATATCGTTATACCTTATAACGTAATAGTATATAAGGTTATACTTCATATAGTGATGCAATATATCGTTATACCTTATAACGTAATAGTATATAAGGTTATACTTCATATAGTGATGCAATATAACGTTATAAGTGATATAGTGATGCAATATAACGTTATAAGTGATATAGTGTTGCAATATATCGTTATACCTTATAATGTAATAGTATATAAGGTTATACTTCATATAGTGAAGCAATATATCGTTATACCTTATAACGTAGTAGTATATAAGGTTACACTTCATATAGTAATGCAATATATCGTTATACCTTATAACGTAATAGTATATAACGTTATACGTCATATAGTGATGCAGTATAACGTTATAGGTTGTAACGTAATAGTACATTACGTTATACGTCATATAGTAATGCAATATAACGTTATAAGTTATAACGTAATAGTATAAATGTTATACTTTATATAGTGATGCAATATAACGATATAAGTGATATAGTGATGCAATATAACGTTATAAGTGATATAGTGATGCAATATAGCGTTATGCGTTATAGCGTAATAGTATATAACGTTATACGTCTCATAGTGATGCAATGTATCGTTATACGTTGTATCGTAATACTCCATACGTTATACGTCATGTAGTAATGCAATATAACGTTATACGTTAAAACGTCATACTCAATAACGTTATACGTCATATAGTGATGCAATATAACGCTATACGTTATAACGTAATAGTTCACAACGTTATACGTCATATAGGGATGCTACTTAACGTTATAAGTGATATAGTGATGCAATATAACGTTATAAGTGATATAGTGATGCAATATAGCGTTATGCGTTATAACGTAACAGTATAAATCGTTATACGATATAAGGTAATACTCGATAACGCTACACGTTATAACGTAATAGTTCATAACGTTATACGTCATATAGGGATGCTATATAACGTTATAAGTGATATAGTGATGCAATATAACGTTATGCGTTATAACGTAATAGCATATAACGTTATACGTCATATAGTGATACAATATAACGTTATACGTTATAATGTAATAGTATATGACGTTATGCGTCACATAGTGATGCAATATAACGTTACAAGTGATATAGTGATGCAATATAACGTTATGCCCTATAACGTAATAGTATATAACGTTATACGTCATATAGTGGTGCAATATACCGTTACAAGTGATATAGTGATGCAATACAACGTTATAAGTGATATAGTGGTACAATATAACGTTATAAGTGATATAGTGATGCAATATAACGTTATAAGTGATGTAGTGATGCAATATAACGTTATGCGTTATAACGTAATAGTTTAAATCGTTATACGATATAAGGTAATACTCTACAACGCTATACGTTATAACGTAATAGTTCATAACGTTATACGTCATATAGGGATGCTATATAACGTTATAAGTGATATAGTGTTGCAATATAACGTTATGCCCTATAACGTAATAGTATATAACGTTATACGTCATATAGTGGTGCAGTACAACGTTGTAGGTTATAACGTAATAGTATATGACGTTATACGTCATATAGCGGTGCAATATACCGTTACAAGTGATATAGTGATGCAATATAACGTTATAAGTGATGTAGTGATGCAATATAACGTTATGCCCTATAACGTAATAGTATATAACGTTATACGTCATATAGTGGTGCAGTACAACGTTGTAGGTTATAACGTAATAGTATATGACGTTATACGTCATATAGCGGTGCAATATACCGTTACAAGTGATATAGTGATGCAATACAACGTTATAAGTGATATAGTGATGCAATATAACGTTATAAGTGATGTAGTGATGCAATATAACGTTATGCGTTATAACGTAATGGTATATATCGTTATACGTCGTATAATGATGCAGTACAACGTTATAGGTTATAACATAATATTATATGACGTTATACTTCATATAGTGATGCAATATATCGTTATACCTTATAACGTAGTAGTATATAAGGTTACACTTCATATAGTAATGCAATATATCGTTATACCTTATAACGTAATAGTATATAACGTTATACGTCATATAGTGATGCAGTATAACGTTATAGGTTGTAACGTAATAGTACATTACGTTATACGTCATATAGTAATGCAATATAACGTTATAAGTTATAACGTAATAGTATAAATGTTATACTTTATATAGTGATGCAATATAACGATATAAGTGATATAGTGATGCAATATAACGTTATAAGTGATAGTGATGCAATATAGCGTTATGCGTTATAGCGTAATAGTATATAACGTTATACGTCTCATAGTGATGCAATGTATCGTTATACGTTGTATCGTAATACTCCATACGTTATACGTCATGTAGTAATGCAATATAACGTTATACGTTAAAACGTCATACTCAATAACGTTATACGTCATATAGTGATGCAATATAACGCTATACGTTATAACGTAATAGTTCACAACGTTATACGTCATATAGGGATGCTACTTAACGTTATAAGTGATATAGTGATGCAATATAACGTTATAAGTGATATAGTGATGCAATATAGCGTTATGCGTTATAACGTAACAGTATAAATCGTTATACGATATAAGGTAATACTCGATAACGCTACACGTTATAACGTAATAGTTCATAACGTTATACGTCATATAGGGATGCTATATAACGTTATACGTTAAAACGTCATACTCAATAACGTTATACGTCATATAGTGATGCAATATAACGCTATACGTTATAACGTAATAGTTCACAACGTTATACGTCATATAGGGATGCTACTTAACGTTATAAGTGATATAGTGATGCAATATAACGTTATAAGTGATGTAGTGATGCAATATAACGTTATGCCCTATAACGTAATAGTATATAACGTTATACGTCATATAGTGGTGCAGTACAACGTTGTAGGTTATAACGTAATAGTATATGACGTTATACGTCATATAGTGGTGCAATACAACGTTATAAGAGATATAGTGATGCAACATAACGTTATACCTTATAACGCAACAGCATATAACGTTATATGTCACATAGTGATGCAATATAACGTTATACGTTATAACGTAATACTCCATAACGTTGTACGTCATATTGTAATGCAATATAACGTTATACGTTAAAAAGAAATACTCCATAGCGTTATACGTCATATAGTGATGCAATATAACGTTATAAGTTATAATGTAATAGTATATAACGTTATACGTCATATAGTGATACAGTACATCGTTATAGGTTATAACGTAATTGTATATGACGTTATACGTCATAAAGTGGTGCAATATAACGTTATAAGTGATATAGTGATGCAATATAACGTTATACCTTATAACGTAATAGCATATAACGTTATATGTCACATAGTGATGCAATATATCGTTATACGTTGTAACGTAATACTCCATAACGTTATACGTCATATAGTCATGCAATATAACGTTATACCTTATAACGTAATAGCATATAACGTTTTATGTCACATAGTGATGCAATATATCGTTATACGTTGTAACGTAATAGTATATAAGGTTATACTTCATATAGTGATGCAATATATCGTTATACCTTATAACGTAATAGTATATAAGGTTATACTTCATATAGTGATGCAATATAACGTTATAAGTGATATAGTGATGCAATATAGCGTTATGCGGTATAACGTAATAGCATAAATCGTTATACGATATAAGGTAATACTCTATAACACTATAGGTTATAACGTAATACTCCATAACGTTATACGTCATATAGTAATGCAATATAACGTTATAAGTGATATAGTGATGCAATATAACGTTATAAGTAATATAGTGATGCAATATAACGCTATACGTTATAACGTAATAGTTCATAACGTTATACGTCATATAGGAATGCTATATAACGTTATAAGTGATATAGTGATGCAATATGACGTTATACCTTATAACGTAATAGTATATAACGTTATACGTTATATAGTGACGCAGTATAACGTTATTGGTTGTAACGTAATAGTATATGACGTTATACGTCATATAGTGGTACAATATATCGTTATACCTTATAACGTAATAGTATATAAGGTTATACTTCATATAGTGATGCAATATATCGTTATACCTTATAACGTAATAGTATATAAGGTTATACTTCATATAGTGATGCAATATAACATTATAAGTGATATAGTGATGCAATATAGCGTTATGCGGTATAACGTAATAGCATAAATCGTTATAAGATATAAGGTAATACTCAATAACGTTATACGTTATAATGTAATAGTATATGACGTTATACGTCACATAGTGTCACATAGTTATGATATAGTGATGAAATATATCGCTATACGTTATAACGTAATAGTATATAACGTTATACGTCATATAGTGATGCAATATAACGTTATGCATTATAACGTAATAGTATAAAACGTTATACGTCACATGATGATGCAATATAACGTAAAACCTTATAACGTAATAGTATATAACGTTATACGTCATATAGTGATGCAGTACAACGTTATGCCTTATAACGTAATAGTATATAACGTTATACGTCACATAGTGATGAAATATATCGTTATCCGTTATAACGTAATAGTATAAAACGTTATACGTCACATGATGATGCCATATAACGCTATACCTTATAACGTAATGTTATATAACGTTATACGTCATATAGTGATGCAGTACAACGTTATGCCTTATAACGTAATAGTATATAACGTTATACGTCACATAGTGATGAAATATATCGTTATCCGTTATAACGTAATAGTATATAACGTTGTACGTTAAAACGTAATACTCCATAACGTTATACGTCATATAGTGATGCAATATAACGTTATAGGTTATAACATAATAGTTCATAACGTTATACGTCATATAGTGATGAAGTACATCGTTATAGGTTATAACGTAATAGTATATGACGTTATACGTCATATAGTGGTGCAATCTAACGTTATAAGAGATATAGTGATGCAACATAACGTTATACCTTATAACGCAACAGCATATAACGTTATATGTCACATAGTGATGCAATATAACGTTATACGTTATAACGTAATACTCCATAACGTTGTACGTCATATTGTAATGCAATATAACGTTATACGTTAAAAAGAAATACTCCATAGCGTTATACGTCATATAGTGATGCAATATAACGTTATAAGTTATAATGTAATAGTATATAACGTTATACGTCATATAGTGATACAGTACATCGTTATAGGTTATAACGTAATTGTATATGACGTTATACGTCATAAAGTGGTGCAATATAACGTTATAAGTGATATAGTGATGCAATATAACGTTATACCTTATAACGTAATAGCATATAACGTTATATGTCACATAGTGATGCAATATATCGTTATACGTTGTAACGTAATACTCCATAACGTTATACGTCATATAGTCATGCAAAATAACGTTATACGTTATAACAGTATATGACGTTATACGTCATATAGTGATGCAGCATAACGCTATAGGTAATAACGTAATAGAATATAACGTTATACGTCACATAGTGTCACATAGTTATGATATAGTGATGAAATATATCGCTATACGTTATAACGTAATAGTATATAACGTTATACGTCATATAGTCATGCAATATAACGTTATGCATTATAACGTAATAGTATAAAACGTTATACGTCACATGATGATGCAATATAACGTAAAACCTTATAACGTAATAGTATATAACGTTATACGTCATATAGTGATGCAGTATAACGTTATAGGTTGCAACGTAATAGTATATCACGTTATACGTCATATAGTGGTGCAATACAACGTTATAAGTGATATAGTGATGCAATATAACGTTATGCCTTACATCGTAATAGTATATATCGTTATGCGTCACATAGTGATGCAATATATCGTTATACCTTATAACGTAATAATATATAATGTTATACTTCATATAGTGATGCAATATATCGTTATACCTTATAACGTAATAGTATATAAGGTTATACTTCATATAGTGATGCAATATAACGTTATAAGTGATATAGTGATGCAATATAACGTTATACCTTATAACGTAATAGCATATAACGTTTTATGTCACATAGTGATGCAATATATCGTTATACGTTGTAACGTAATAGTATATAAGGTTATACTTCATATAGTGATGCAATATAACGTTATAAGTGATATAGTGATGCAATATAGCGTTATGCGGTATAACGTAATAGCATAAATCGTTATACGATATAAGGTAATACTCGATAACGCTACACGTTATAACGTAATAGTTCATAACGTTATACGTCATATAGGGATGCTATATAACGTTATAAGTGATATAATGTTAATAATATAACGTTATACCTTATAACGTAATAGTACATAACGTTATACGTCATATAGTGACGCAGTATAACGTTATTGGTTGTAACGTAATAGTATATGACGTTATACGTCATATAGTGGTGCAATATATCGTTATACCTTATAACGTAATAGTATATAAGGTTATACTTCATATAGTGCTGCAATATATCGTTATACCTTATAACGTAATAGTATATAAGGTTATACTTCATATAGTGATGCAATATAACGTTATAAGTAATATAGTGATGCAATATTTACGTTATGCGGCATAACGTAATAGTATAAATCGTTATAAGACATAAGGTAATACTCTATAACGTTTTACGTTATAATGTAATAGTATATGACGTTATACGTCATATAGTGATGCAGTACAACGTTATAGGTTATAACGTAATAGTATATGACTTTATACGTCATATAGTGGTGCAATATATCGTTATACGTTAAAAAGTAATACTCCATAGCGTTATACGTCATATAGTGATGCAATATGACGTTATAAGTTATAACGTAATAGTATAAAAGTTATACATCATTTGTGATGCAATATAGCGTTATGCGTTATAAGTAATAGTGAAAATCGTTATACGATATAAGGTAATACTCTATAACACTATAGGTTATAACGTAATAGTTCATAACGTTATACGTCATATAGGGATGCCATATAACGTTATAAGTTTTATAGAGATGAAATATAACGTTATACCTTATAACGTAATAGTATATAACGTTATACGTCATATAGTGATGCAGTACATCGATATAGGTTATAACGTAATAGTATATGACGTTATACGTCATATAGTGGTGCAGTCCAACGTTATAGGTTATAACGTAAGAGTATATGACGTTATACGTCATATAGTGATGCAGTACAACGTTATAGGTTATAACGTAATAGTATATGACGTTATACGTCATATAGTGATGCAATATATCGTTATACCTTATAACGTAATAGTATATAAGGTTATACTTCATATAGTGATGCAATATAACGTTATAAGTGATATAGTGATGCAATATAACGTTATACCTTATAACGTAATAGCGTATAACGTTTTATGTCACATAGTGATGCAATATATCGTTATACGTTGTAACGTAATACTCCATAACGTTATAGGTCATATAGTAATGCAATATAACGTTATAAGTGATATAGTGATGCAATATAACGTTATAAGTGATATAGTGATGCAATATAACGCTATACGTTATAACGTAATAGTTCATAACGTTATAAGTCATATAGGAATGCTATATAACGTTATAAGTGGTATAGTGATGCAATATAACGTTATACCTTATAATGTAATAGTATATAACGTTATACGTCATATAGTGACGCAGTATAACGTTATTGGTTGTAACGTAATAGTATATGACGTTATATGTCATATAGTGGTGCAATATATCGTTATACCTTATAACGTAATAGTATATAAGGTTATACTTCATATAGTGATGCAATATATCGTTATACCTTATAACGTAATAGTATATAAGGTTATACTTCATATAGTGATGCAATATAACGTTATAAGTGATATAGTGATGCAATATAGCGTTATGCGGTATAACGTAATAGTATAAATCGTTATAAGATATAAGGAAATACTCAATAACGTTATACGTTATAATGTAATAGTATATGACGTTATACGTCATATAGTGGTGCAGTCCAACGTTATAGGTTATAACGTAAGAGTATATGACGTTATACGTCATACAGTGATGCAATATATCGTTATACCTTATAACGCAATAGTATACAAGGTTATACTTCATATAGTGATGCAATATAACGTTATAAGTGATATAGTGTTGCAATATAACGTTATACCTTATAGCGTAATAGTATATAACGATATACATCATATAGTGATGCAGTACAACGTTATAGGTTATAACCTAATAGTATATGACGCTATACGACATATAGTGGTGCAATATATCGTTATACCTTATAATGTAATAGTATATAAGGTTATATTTCATATAGTGAAGCAATATATCGTTATACCTTATAACGTAGTAGTATATAAGGTTACACTTCATATAGTAATGCAATATATCGTTATACCTTATAACGTAATAGTATATAACGTTATACGTCATATAGTGATGCAGTATAACGTTATAGGTTGTAACGTAATAGTACATTACGTTATACGTCATATAGTAATGCAATATAACGTTATAAGTTATAACGTAATAGTATAAATGTTATACTTTATATAGTGATGCAATATAACGATATAAGTGATATAGTGATGCAATATAACGTTATAAGTGATATAGTGATGCAATATAGCGTTATGCGTTATAGCGTAATAGTATATAACGTTATACGTCTCATAGTGATGCAATGTATCGTTATACGTTGTATCGTAATACTCCATACGTTATACGTCATGTAGTAATGCAATATAACGTTATACGTTAAAACGTCATACTCAATAACGTTATACGTCATATAGTGATGCAATATAACGCTATACGTTATAACGTAATAGTTCACAACGTTATACGTCATATAGGGATGCTACTTAACGTTATAAGTGATATAGTGATGCAATATAACGTTATAAGTGATATAGTGATGCAATATAGCGTTATGCGTTATAACGTAACAGTATAAATCGTTATACGATATAAGGTAATACTCGATAACGCTACACGTTATAACGTAATAGTTCATAACGTTATACGTCATATAGGGATGCTATATAACGTTATAAGTGATATAGTGATGCAATATAACGTTATGCGTTATAACATAATAGCATATAACGTTATACGTCATATAGTGATACAATATTACGTTATACGTTATAATGTAATAGTATATGACGTTATGCGTCACATAGTGATGCAATATAACGTTACAAGTGATATAGTGATGCAATATAACGTTATGCCCTATAACGTAATAGTATATAACGTTATACGTCATATAGTGGTGCAATATACCGTTACAAGTGATATAGTGATGCAATACAACGTTATAAGTGATATAGTGGTACAATATAACGTTATAAGTGATATAGTGATGCAATATAACGTTATAAGTGATGTAGTGATGCAATATAACGTTATGCGTTATAACGTAATAGTTTAAATCGTTATACGATATAAGGTAATACTCTACAACGCTATACGTTATAACGTAATAGATCATAACGTTATACGTCATATAGCGGTGCAATATACCGTTACAAGTGATATAGTGATGCAATACAACGTTATAAGTGATATAGTGATGCAATATAACGTTATAAGTGATGTAGTGATGCAATATAACGTTATGCGTTATAACGTAATGGTATATATCGTTATACGTCGTATAATGATGCAGTACAACGTTATAGGTTATAACATAATATTATATGACGTTATACTTCATATAGTGATGCAATATAACGTTATACTTTATAACGTAATAGTATATAACGATATACGTTATATAGTGATGCAGTACAAAGTTATAGGTTATAACGTAATAGTATATGACGTTATACGTCATATAGTAGTGCAATATAACGTTATAAGTGATATAGTGATGCAATATAACGTTATACCTTATAACGTAATAGTATAAAACGTTATACGTCATATAGTGATGCAGTACAACGTTGTAAGTTATAACGTAATAGTATATGACGTTATACGTCATATAGTGGAGCAATATATCGTCATACCTTATAATGTAATAGTATATAAGGTTATACTTCATATAGTGATGCAGTATATCGTTCTACCTTATAACGTTATAGTATATAAGGTTATACTTCATATAGTGATGCAGCATATCGTTATACCTTATAACGTAATAGTATATAACGTTGTACGTCATATAGTGACGCAGTATAACGTTATAGGTTGTAACGTAATAATCCAGAACGATATACGTCATATAGTAATGCAATATAACGTTATACGTTATAACAGTATATAACGTTATACGTCATATAGTGATGCAGTATAACGTTATAGGTAATAATGTAATAGTATATAACGTAATACATCACATAGTGATGAAATATATCGTTATCCGTTATAATGTAATAGTATATAACGTTATACGACATATAGTGAAGCAATATAACGTTATAAGTGATATAGTGATGCAATATAGCGTTATGCGGTATAACGTAATAGTATAAGTCGTTATAAGGTATAAGGTAATACTCAATAACGTTATACGTTATAATGTAATAGTATATGACGTTATACGTCATATAGTGGTGCAGTACAACGTTATAGGTTATAACGTAAGAGTATATGACGTTATACGTCATATAGTGGTGCAATATATCGTTATACCTTATAATGTAATAGTATATAAGGTTATACTTCATATAGTGAAGCAATATATCGTTTTACCTTATAACGTAATAGTATATAAGGTTATACTTCATATAGTGATGCAACATATTGTTATACCTTATAACGTAATAGTATATAACGTTATACGTCATATAGTGACGCAGTATAACGTTATAGGTTGTAACGTAATACTCCATAACGTTATACGTCATATAGTGATGCAATATAACGTTATAAGTTATAACGTAATAGTATAAAAGTTATACATCATATAGTGATGCAGTATAACGTTATAAGTGATATAGTGATGCAATATAGCGTTATGCGTTATGACGTAATAGTATAAATCGTTATACGATATAAGGTAATACTCGATAACGCTACACGTTATAACGTAATAGTTCATAACGTTATACGTCATATAGGGATGCTATATAACGTTATAAGTGATATAACGTTAATAATATAACGTTGTACCTTTTAACGTAATAGTATATAACGTTATACGTCATATAGTGACGCAGTATAACGTTATTGGTTGTAACGTAATAGTATATGACGTTATACGTCATATAGTGGTGCAATATGTCGTTATACCTTATAACGTAATAGTATATAAGGTTATGCTTCATATAGTGATGCAATATATCGTTATACCTTATAACGTAATAGTATATAAGGTTATGCTTCATATAGTGATGCAATATAACGTTATAAGTAATATAGTGATGCAATATTTACGTTATGCGGTATAACGTAATGGTATAAATCGTTATAAGACATAAGGTAATACTCTATAACGTTTTACGTTATAATGTAATAGTATATGACGTTATACGTCATATAGTGATGCAGTACAACGTTATAGGTTATAACGTAATAGTATATGACGTTATACGTCATATAGTGGTGCAATATATCGTTATACGTAAAAAAGTAATACTCCATAGCGTTATACGTCATATAGTGATGCAATATGATGTTATAAGTTATAACGTAATAGTATAAAAGTTATACATCATATGTGATGCAATATAACGTTATGCGTTATAAGTAATAGTGAAAATCGTTATACGATATAAGGTAATACTCTATAACACTATAGGCTATAACGTAATAGTTCATAACGTTATACGTCATATAGGGATGCCATATAACGTTATAAGTTATATAGTGATGAAATATAACGTTATACCTTATAACGTAATAGTATATAACGTTATACGTCATATAGTGATGCAGTACATCGTTATAGGTTATAACGTAATAGTATATGACGTTATAGGTCATATAGTGGTGCAATATAACGTTCTAAGTGATACAGTGATGCAATATAACGTTATACCTTATAAGGTAATAGCATATAACGTTATATGTCACATAGTGATGCAATATATCGTTATACGTTGTAACGTAATACTCCATAACGTTATACGTCATATAGTAATGCAATATAACGTTATAAGTGATATAGTGATGCAATATAACGTTATAAGTGATATAGTGATGCAATATAACGCTATACGTTATAACGTAATAGTTCATAACGTTATACGTCATATAGAAATGCTATATAACGTTATAAGTGAAATAGTGATGCAATATAACGTTATACCTTATAACGTAATAGTATATAACGTTATACGTCATATAGTGATGCAATATAACGTTATGCATTATAACGTAATAGTATAAAACGTTATACGTCACATGATGATGCCATATAACGCTATACCTTATAACGTAATAGTATATAACGTTATACGTCATATAGTGATGCAGTACAACGTTATGCCTTATAACGTAATAGTATATAACGTTATACGTCACATAGTGATGAAATATATCGTTATCCGTTATAACGTAATAGTATATAACGTTGTACGTTAAAACGTAATACTCCATAACGTTATACGTCATATAGTGATGCAATATAACGTTATAGGTTATAACGTAATAGTATAAAACGTTATACGTCACATGATGATGCCATATAACGCTATACCTTATAACGTAATAGTATATCACGTTATACGTCATATAGTGATGCAGTACAACGTTATGCCTTATAACGTAATAGTATATAACGTTATACGTCACATAGTGATGAAATATATCGTTATCCGTTATAACGTAATAGTATATAACGTTGTACGTTAAAACGTAATACTCCATAACGTTATACGTCATATAGTGATGCAATATAACGTTATAGGTTATAACATAATAGTTCATAACGTTATACGTCATATAGTGATGAAGTACATCGTTATAGGTTATAACGTAATAGTATATGACGTTATACGTCATATAGTGGTGCAATATAACGTTATAAGAGATATAGTGATGCAACATAACGTTATACCTTATAACGCAACAGCATATAACGTTATATGTCACATAGTGATGCATTATAACGTTATACGTTATAACGTAATACTCCATAACGTTGTACGTCATATTGTAATGCAATATAACGTTATACGTTAAAAAGAAATACTCCATAGCGTTATACGTCATATAGTGATGCAATATAACGTTATAAGTTATAATGTAATAGTATATAACGTTATACGTCATATAGTGATACAGTACATTGTTATAGGTTATAACGTAATTGTATATGACGTTATACGTCATAAAGTGGTGCAATATAACGTTATAAGTGATATAGTGATGCAATATAACGTTATACCTTATAACGTAATAGCATATAACGTTATATGTCACATAGTGATGCAATATATCGTTATACGTTGTAACGTAATACTCCATAACGTTATACGTCATATAGTCATGCAATATAACGTTATACGTTATAACAGTATATGACGTTATACGTCATATAGTGATGCAGCATAACGCTATAGGTAATAACGTAATAGAATATAACGTTATACGTCACATAGTGTCACATAGTTATGATATAGTGATGAAATATATCGCTATACGTTATAACGTAATAGTATATAACGTTATACGTCATATAGTGATGCAATATAACGTTATGCATTATAACGTAATAGTATAAAACGTTATACGTCACATGATGATGCAATATAACGTAAAACCTTATAACGTAATAGTATATAACGTTATACGTCATATAGTGATGCAGTATAACGTTATAGGTCTCAACGTAATAGTACATCACGTTATACGTCATATAGTGGTGCAATACAACGTTATAAGTGATATAGTGATGCAATATAACGTTATGCCTTACATCGTAATAGTATATATCGTTATGCGTCACATAGTGATGCAATATATCGTTATACCTTATAACGTAATAATATATAATGTTATACTTCATATAGTGATGCAATATATCGTTATACCTTATAACGTAATAGTATATAAGGTTATACTTCATATAGTGATGCAATATAACGTTATAAGTGATATAGTGATGCAATATAACGTTATACCTTATAACGTAATAGCATATAACGTTTTATGTCACATAGTGATGCAATATATCGTTATACGTTGTAACGTAATAGTATATAAGGTTATACTTCATATAGTGATGCAATATATCGTTATACCTTATAACGTAATAGTATATAAGGTTATACTTCATATAGTGATGCAATATAACGTTATAAGTGATATAGTGATGCAATATAGCGTTATGCGGTATAACGTAATAGCATAAATCGTTATACGATATAAGGTAATACTCTATAACACTATAGGTTATAACGTAATACTCCATAACGTTATACGTCATATAGTAATGCAATATAACGTTATAAGTGATATAGTGATGCAATATAACGTTATAAGTAATATAGTGATGCAATATAACGCTATACGTTATAACGTAATAGTTCATAACGTTATACGTCATATAGGAATGCTATATAACGTTATAAGTGATATAGTGATGCAATATGACGTTATACCTTATAACGTAATAGTATATAACGTTATACGTTATATAGTGACGCAGTATAACGTTATTGGTTGTAACGTAATAGTATATGACGTTATACGTCATATAGTGGTACAATATATCGTTATACCTTATAACGTAATAGTATATAAGGTTATACTTCATATAGTGATGCAATATATCGTTATACCTTATAACGTAATAGTATATAAGGTTATACTTCATATAGTGATGCAATATAACATTATAAGTGATATAGTGATGCAATATAGCGTTATGCGGTATAACGTAATAGCATAAATCGTTATAAGATATAAGGTAATACTCAATAACGTTATACGTTATAATGTAATAGTATATGACGTTATACGTCATATAGTGGTGCAGTACATCGTTATAGGTTATAACGTAAGAGTATATGACGTTATACTTCATATAGTGGTGCAATATATCGTTATACCTTATAATGTAATAGTATATAAGGTTATACTTCATATAGTGAAGCAATATATCGTTATACCTTACAACGTAATAGTATATAAGGTTATACTTCATATAGTGATGCAACATATTGTTATACCTTATAAGGTAATAGTATATAACGTTATACGTCATATAGTGACACAGTACAACGTTATAGGTTATAACGTAATAGTATATAACGTTATACGTCACATAGTGATGCAATATATCGTTATACGTAGTAACGTAATACTCCATAACGTTATACGTCATATAGTAATGCAATATAATTTTATACGTTAAAACGTAATACTCCATAACGTTATACGTCATATAGTGATGCAATATAACGTTATAAGTTATAACGTAATAGTATAAAAGTTATGCATCATATAGTGATGCAGTATAACGCTATAAGTGATATAGTGATGCAATATAGCGTTATGCGTTATAACGTAATAGTATAAATCGTTATACGATATAAGGTAATACTCGATAACGCTACACGTTATAACGTAATAGTTCATAACGTTATACGTCATATAGGGATGCTATATAACGTTATAAGTGATATAATGTTAATAATATAACGTTATACCTTATAACGTAATAGTACATAACGTTATACGTCATATAGTGACGCAGTATAACGTTATTGGTTGTAACGTAATAGTATATGACGTTATACGTCATATAGTGGTGCAATATATCGTTATACCTTATAACGTAATAGTATATAAGGTTATACTTCATATAGTGCTGCAATATATCGTTATACCTTATAACGTAATAGTATATAAGGTTATACTTCATATAGTGATGCAATATAACATTATAAGTAATATAGTGATGCAATATTTACGTTATGCGGTATAACGTAATAGTATAAATCGTTAGAAGACATAAGGTAATACTCTATAACGTTTTACGTTATAATGTAATAGTATATGACGTTATACGTCATATAGTGATGCAGTACAACGTTATAGGTTATAACGTAATAGTATATGACGTTATACGTCATATAGTGGTGCAATATATCGTTATACGTTAAAAAGTAATACTCCATAGCGTTATACGTCATATAGTGACGCAATATGACGTTATAAGTTATAACGTAATAGTATAAAAGTTATACATCATTTGTGATGCAATATAGCGTTATGCGTTATAAGTAATAGTGAAAATCGTTATACGATATAAGGTAATACTCTATAACACTATAGGTTATAACGTAATAGTTCATAACGTTATACGTCATATAGGGATGCTATATAACGTTATAAGTGATATAGTGTTGCAATATAACGTTATGCCCTATAACGTAATAGTATATAACGTTATACGTCATAGAGTGGTGCAGTACAACGTTGTAGGTTATAACGTAATAGTATATGACGTTATACGTCATATAGCGGTGCAATATACCGTTACAAGTGATATAGTGATGCAATATAACGTTATAAGTGATGTAGTGATGCAATATAACGTTATGCCCTATAACGTAATAGTATATAACGTTATACGTCATATAGTGGTGCAGTACAACGTTGTAGGTTATAACGTAATAGTATATGACGTTATACGTCATATAGCGGTGCAATATACCGTTACAAGTGATATAGTGATGCAATACAACGTTATAAGTGATATAGTGATGCAATATAACGTTATAAGTGATGTAGTGATGCAATATAACGTTATGCGTTATAACGTAATGGTATATATCGTTATACGTCGTATAATGATGCAGTACAACGTTATAGGTTATAACATAATATTATATGACGTTATACTTCATATAGTGATGCAATATATCGTTATACCTTATAACGTAATAGTATATAAGGTTATACTTCATATAGTGATGCATTATATCGTTATAGCTTATAACGTAATAGTATATATCGTTATACGTCATATAGTGACGCAGTATAAAGTTATAGGTTCTAACGTAATAGTATATAACGTTATACGTCACATAGTGATGAAATATATCGTTATCCGTTATAACGTAATAGTATATAACGTTATACGTTAAAACGTAATAATCCATAACGTTATACGTCATATAGTAATGCAATATAACGTTATACGTCATATAGTGGTGCAGTATAACGTTATAGTTAATAACGTAATAGTAAATAACGTTATACGTCACATAGTGATGAAATATATCGTCATCCGTTATAACGTATTAGTATATAACGTTATACGGCATATAGTGATGCAATATAACGTTATACTTTATAACGTAATAGTATATAACGATATACGTTATATAGTGATGCAGTACAAAGTTATAGGTTATAACGTAATAGTATATGACGTTATACGTCATATAGTAGTGCAATATAACGTTATAAGTGATATAGTGATGCAATATAACGTTATACCTTATAACGTAATAGTATAAAACGTTATACGTCATATAGTGATGCAGTACAACGTTGTAAGTTATAACGTAATAGTATATGACGTTATACGTCATATAGTGGAGCAATATATCGTCATACCTTATAATGTAATAGTATATAAGGTTATACTTCATATAGTGATGCAGTATATCGTTATACCTTATAACGTAATAGTATATAAGGTTATACTTCATATAGTGATGCAGTATATCGTTATACCTTATAACGTAATAGTATATAACGTTATACGTCATATAGTGACGCAGTATAATGTTATAGGTTGTAACGTAATACTCCATAACGTTATACGTCATATAGAAATGCAATATAACCTTATACGTTATAACAGTATATGACGTTATGCGTCATATATTGACGCTGTACAACGTTGTAGGTTATAACGTAATAGTATATAACGTTATACGTCACATACTGATGCAATATATCGTTACACGTTAAAACGTAATACTCCATAACGTTATACGTCATATAGTGATGCAATATAACGTTATAAGTTATAACGTAATAGTATAAAAGTTATACATCATATAGTGATGCAATATAACGTTATAAGTAATATAGTGATGCAATATTTACGTTATGCGGTATAACGTAATAGTATAAATCGTTATAAGACATAAGGTAATACTCTATAACGTTTTACGTTATAATGTAATAGTATATGACGTTATACGTCATATAGTGATGCAGTACAACGTTATAGGTTATAACGTAATAGTATATGACGTTATACGTCATATAGTGGTGCAATATATCGTTATACGTAAAAAAGTAATACTCCATAGCGTTATACGTCATATAGTGATGCAATATGATGTTATAAGTTATAACGTAATAGTATAAAAGTTATACATCATATGTGATGCAATATAACGTTATGCGTTATAAGTAATAGTGAAAATCGTTATACGATATAAGGTAATACTCTATAACACTATAGGCTATAACGTAATAGTTCATAACGTTATACGTCATATAGGGATGCCATATAACGTTATAAGTTATATAGTGATGAAATATAACGTTATACCTTATAACGTAATAGTATATAACGATATACGTCATATAGTGATGCAGTACATCGTTATAGGTTATAACGTAATAGTATATGACGTTATAGGTCATATAGTGGTGCAATATAACGTTCTAAGTGATACAGTGATGCAATATAACGTTATACCCTATAAGGTAATAGCATATAACGTTATATGTCACATAGTGATGCAATATATCGTTATACGTTGTAACGTAATACTCCATAACGTTATACGTCATATAGTAATGCAATATAACGTTATAAGTGATATAGTGATGCAATATAACGTTATAAGTGATATAGTGATGCAATATAACGCTATACGTTATAACGTAATAGTTCATAACGTTATACGTCATATAGAAATGCTATATAACGTTATAAGTGAAATAGTGATGCAATATAACGTTATACCTTATAACGTAATAGTATATAACGTTATACGTCATATAGTGATGCAATATAACGTTATGCATTATAACGTAATAGTATAAAACGTTATACGTCACATGATGATGCCATATAACGCTATACCTTATAACGTAATAGTATATAACGTTATACGTCATATAGTGATGCAGTACAACGTTATGCCTTATAACGTAATAGTATATAACGTTATACGTCACATAGTGATGAAATATATCGTTATCCGTTATAACGTAATAGTATATAACGTTGTACGTTAAAACGTAATACTCCATAACGTTATACGTCATATAGTGATGCAATATAACGTTATAGGTTATAACGTAATAGTATAAAACGTTATACGTCACATGATGATGCCATATAACGCTATACCTTATAACGTAATAGTATATCACGTTATACGTCATATAGTGATGCAGTACAACGTTATGCCTTATAACGTAATAGTATATAACGTTATACGTCACATAGTGATGAAATATATCGTTATCCGTTATAACGTAATAGTATATAACGTTGTACGTTAAAACGTAATACTCCATAACGTTATACGTCATATAGTGATGCAATATAACGTTATAGGTTATAACATAATAGTTCATAACGTTATACGTCATATAGTGATGAAGTACATCGTTATAGGTTATAACGTAATAGTATATGACGTTATACGTCATATAGTGGTGCAATATAACGTTATAAGAGATATAGTGATGCAACATAACGTTATACCTTATAACGCAACAGCATATAACGTTATATGTCACATAGTGATGCATTATAACGTTATACGTTATAACGTAATACTCCATAACGTTGTACGTCATATTGTAATGCAATATAACGTTATACGTTAAAAAGAAATACTCCATAGCGTTATACGTCATATAGTGATGCAATATAACGTTATAAGTTATAATGTAATAGTATATAACGTTATACGTCATATAGTGATACAGTACATTGTTATAGGTTATAACGTAATTGTATATGACGTTATACGTCATAAAGTGGTGCAATATAACGTTATAAGTGATATAGTGATGCAATATAACGTTATACCTTATAACGTAATAGCATATAACGTTATATGTCACATAGTGATGCAATATATCGTTATACGTTGTAACGTAATACTCCATAACGTTATACGTCATATAGTCATGCAATATAACGTTATACGTTATAACAGTATATGACGTTATACGTCATATAGTGATGCAGCATAACGCTATAGGTAATAACGTAATAGAATATAACGTTATACGTCACATAGTGTCACATAGTTATGATATAGTGATGAAATATATCGCTATACGTTATAACGTAATAGTATATAACGTTATACGTCATATAGTGATGCAATATAACGTTATGCATTATAACGTAATAGTATAAAACGTTATACGTCACATGATGATGCAATATAACGTAAAACCTTATAACGTAATAGTATATAACGTTATACGTCATATAGTGATGCAGTATAACGTTATAGGTCTCAACGTAATAGTACATCACGTTATACGTCATATAGTGGTGCAATACAACGTTATAAGTGATATAGTGATGCAATATAACGTTATGCCTTACATCGTAATAGTATATATCGTTATGCGTCACATAGTGATGCAATATATCGTTATACCTTATAACGTA
>NW_026109502.1:0-33331 GCF_024516045.1 Bombus affinis | reverse complement strand
TAACGTAATAGTATATAGTTATACGTCATTTAGTGACGCAGTATAACGTTATTACGTTGTAACGTAATGCTCCATACCGTGATGCGTCATATAGTAATGCAATATAACGTTATACGTTATAACGTAATAGTATAAACGTTATACGTCATATAGTGGTGCAATATAACGTTATACCTTATAACGTAATAGTATATAAGGTTATACTTCATTTAGTGATGCAATATATCGTTATACCTTATAACGTTAGTATATATAAGGTTATACTTCATATAGTGATGCAATATAACGTTATACCTTATAACTTATTAGTATATAACGCTATACGTCATATAGTGACTCAGTATAACGTTATAGGTTGTAACGTAATACTCCATAATGTTATACGTCATATAGTAATGCAATATAACGTAATAAGTTATAACGTAATAGTATAAAGGTTATACGTCATATAGTGGTGCAATATAACGTTATAAGTCATATAGTGATGCAGTACATCGTAATAGGTTATAACGTAATGGTATATAAAGTTATACGTCACATAGTGATGCAGTACATCGTTATAGGTTATAACGTAATAGTATATGACGTTATACGTCATATAGTGGTGCAATATATCGTTATACCTTATAACGTAATAGTATATAAGGTTATACTTCATATAGTGATGCAATATATCGTTATACCTTAAAACGTACGAGTATATAAGGTTATACTTCATATAGTGATGCAATATATCGTTATACCTTATAACGTAATAGTATATAACGCTATACGTCATATAGCGAAGCAGTATAACGTGATAGGTTGTAACGTAATACTCCATAACGTTATACGTCATATAGTAATGCAATATAACGTTATAAGTTATAACGTAATAGTATAAACGTTATACGCCATATAGTGGTGCAATATAACGTTATAAGTCATATAGTGATGCAGTATAACGTTATAGGTTGTAACGTAATACTCCATAACGTTATACGTCATATAGTAATGCAATATAACGTTATAAGTTATAACGTAATAGTATAAACGTTATACGTCATATAGTGGTGCAATATAACGTTATAAGTCATATAGTGATGCAGTATAACGTTATAGGTTGTAACGTAATACTCCATAACGTTATACGTCATATAGTAATGCAGTATAACGTTATACGTTATAAAAGTATATGACGTTATACGTCAATTAGTGATGCAGTATAACGTTATAGGGAATAACGTAATAGTATATAACGTTATACGTCACACAGTGAGAAAATATATCGTTATCCGTTAAAACGTAATAGGATATAACGTTATACGTCATATAGTGATGCAGTGCATCGTTATAGGTTATAACGTAACAGTATATGACGTTATACGTCTTATAGTGGTGCAATATATCGTTATACCTTATAACGTAATAGTATATAATGTTATACTTCATATAGTGATGCAATATATCGTTATACCTTATAACGTAAGTATATATAAGGTTATACTTCATATAATGATGCAATATATCGTTATACCTTATAACGTAATAGTATATAACGCTATACGTCATATAGTGACGCAATATAACGTTATAGGTTGTAACGTAATACTCCATAACGTTATACGTCATATAGTAATGCAATATAACGTTATAGGTTAAAACGTAATACTCCATAAGGTTATACTTCATATAGTGATGCAATATATCGTTATAACTTATAACGTAATAGTATATAATGTTATACTTCATATAGTGATGCAATATATCGTTATACCTTATAACATAAGTATATATAAGGTTATGCTTCATATAGTGATGCAATATATCGTTATACCTTATAACGTAATAGTATATAACGCTATACGTCATATAGTGACGCAATATAACGTTATAGGTTGTAACGTAATACTCCATAACGTTATACGTCATATAGTAATGCAATATAACGTTATAGGTTAAAACGTAATACTCCATAACGTTATACGTCATATAGTGATGCAATATAACGTTATAAATTATAACGTAATAGTATAAACCTTATACGTCATATAGTGGTGCAATATAACCTTATAAGTCATATAGTGATGCAGTATAACGTTATGCGTTATAACGTAATAGCATATAACGTTATTCGTCACATAGTGATGCAATATATCGTTTTAAGTTATGACGTAATAGTATATAACGTTATACGTCATATAGTGATGCAGTATAACGTTATAGGTTATAACGCAATAGTATATATCGTTATACGTCACATAGAGATGCAATATGTCGTTATACGTTGTAACGTAATACTCCATAACGTTATACGTCATATAGTAATGCAATATAACGTTATAGGTTAAAACGTAATACTCCATAACGTTATACGTCATATAGTGATGCAATATAACGTTATAAATTATAACGTAATAGTATAAACGTTATACGTCATATAGTGGTGCAATATAACCTTATAATTCATATAGTGATGCAGTATAACGTTATGCGTTATAACGTAATAGCATATAAGGTTATTCGTCACATAGTGATGCAATATATCGTTATACGTTATAGCGTAACAGTATATGACGTTATTCGTCATATAGTGGTGCAATATGTAGTCATACGTTATAGCGTAATACTCTATTACGTTATACGTCATAATGTAACATTATATGACGTTATGCGTCATATAGTGATACAATATAACGTTATAAGTCATATAGTGGTGTAATATAACGTTTTACCTTATAGCGTAATAGTATATAACGTTATGCGTCATAGAGTGATGCAGCATAGTGTTATAGGTTATAACGTAATAGTCTATACCGTTATACGTCATATAGTGATGCAATATAACGATATGCGTTATAACGTAATAACATATAACGTTATTCGCCACATAGTGATGCAATATATCGTTATACGTTGTAACGTAGTACTCATTAACGTTATACGCTATATAGTAATGCAATATAACGTTATACGTTAAAACGTAATACTCCATAACGTTATACGTCATATAGTGATGCAATATAACGTTATAAATTATAACGTAATGGTATAAACGTTATACACCATATAGTGATGCATTATAACGTTATAAGTGACATAGTGATGCAACATAACGTTATAAGTGATATAGCGATGCAATATAACGTTATGCGCTATAACGTAATAGTATAAATCGTTGTACGATATAAGGTAATACTCTATAACGCTATACGTTATGACGTAATACTCCATAATGTTATACGTCATATAGTAATGCAATATAACGTAATAAGTTATAACGTAATAGTATAAAGGTTATACGTCATATAGTGGTGCAATATAACGTTATAAGTCATATAGTGATGCAGTACATCGTAATAGGTTATAACGTAATGGTATATAAAGTTATACGTCACATAGTGATGCAGTACATCGTTATAGGTTATAACGTAATAGTATATGACGTTATACGTCATATAGTGGTGCAATATATCGTTATACCTTATAACGTAATAGTATATAAGGTTATACTTCATATAGTGATGCAATATATCGTTATACCTTAAAACGTACGAGTATATAAGGTTATACTTCATATAGTGATGCAATATATCGTTATACCTTATAACGTAATAGTATATAACGCTATACGTCATATAGCGAAGCAGTATAACGTGATAGGTTGTAACGTAATACTCCATAACGTTATACGTCATATAGTAATGCAATATAACGTTATAAGTTATAACGTAATAGTATAAACGTTATACGTCATATAGTGGTGCAATATAACGTTATAAGTCATATAGTGATGCAGTACATCGTTATAGGTTATAACGTAACAGTATATGACGTTATACGTCTTATAGTGGTGCATTATATCGTTATAACTTATAACGTAATAGTATATAACGTTATTCGTCACATAGTGATGCAATATTTCGTTATACGTTAAAACGTAATACTCCATATAGTTATACGTCATATAGTAATGCAATATGTCGTTATACGTTGTAACGTAATGCTCCATAACGTTATGCGTCATATAGTAATGCAATATAACGTTATACGTTATAACGTAACAGTATATGACGATATTCGTCATATAGTGATGCAATGTGTAGTCATACTTTATGGCGTAATACTCTATAGCGTTATACTTAATAATGTAATAGTATATGACGTTATACGTCATTTAGTGGTGCAATATAACGATATAAGTGATATAGTGATGCAATATAACGTTATGCGTTATAACCTAATAGTATATAACGTTATACGTCACATACTGATGCAATATATCGTTATCCGTTGTAACGTAATACTCCATAACGTTATACGTCATATAGTAATGCAATATAACGCTATACGGTAAATCGTAATACTCCATAACGTTATATGTCATATAGTGATGCAATATAACGTTATAAGTTATAACGTAATAGTATAAACGTTATACGTCATATAGTGATGCAGTACAACGTTATAGGTTATAACGTAATGGTATATGACGTTATACGTCATATAGTGGTGCAATATATCGTTATACCTTATATCGTAACAGTACATACGGTTATACTTCATATAGTGATGCATTATATCGTCATACCTTATAACGTGAGAGTATATAAGGTTATACTACATATAGTGATGCAATATACCGTTATACCTTATAACGTAATAGTATATAACGTAATATGCGTATAATGCGTTATAACGTAATAGTATATAACGTGATACGTCACATAGTGCTGCAATATATCGTTAGACGTTGTAACGTAATACTCCATAACGTTATACGTCATATAGTAATGCAATATAACGTTATACGTTAAAACGTAATACTCCATAACGTTATACAACAAATAGTGATGCAATATAACGTTATAAGGTGTAAGGTAAGAGTATAAACGTTATACGTCATATAGTGATGCAGTACAACGTTATAGGTTATAACGTAATGGTATATGACGTTATACGTCATATAGTGGTGCAATATACCGTTATACCTTATAACGTAATATTATATAAGATTATTCTTCATATTGTGATGCAATATATCGTTATATCTTATAACGTAAGAGTATATAAGGTTATACTTCATATAGTGATGCAATATAACGTTATACCTTATAACTTAATAGTATATAACGCTATACGTCATATAGTGACGCAGTAGAATGTTATAGGTTGTAACGTAATACTCCATAACGTTATACGTCATATAGTAATGCAGTATAACGTTATACGTTATAAAAGTATATGACGTTATACGTCAATTAGTGATGCAGTATAACGTTATAGGGAATAACGTAATAGTATATAACGATATACGTCACACAGCGAGAAAATATACCGTTATCCGTTAAAACGTAATAGTATATAACGTTATACGTCATATAGTGATGCAGTGCATCGTTATAGGTTATAACGTAACAGTATATGACGTTATACGTCTTATAGTGGTGCAATATATCGTTATACCTTATAACGTAATAGTATGCAAGGTTATACTTCATATAGTGATGCAATATATCGTTATACCTTATAACGTAATATTATATAACGCTATACGTCATATAGTGACGCAGTTTAACGGTATAGGTTGTAACGTAATACTCCATAACGTTATACGTCATATAGTAATGCAATATAACGTTATAAGATATAACGTAATAGTATAAACGTTATACGTCACTTAGTGGTGCAATATAACGTTATAAGTCATATAGTGATGCAGTACATCGTTATATGTTATAACGTTATAGTATATAACGTTATGCGTCATATAGTGATGCAGTACATCGTTATAGGTTATAACGTAATAGTATATGACGTTATACGTCATATAGTGGTGCAATATAACGTTATAAGTGATATAGTGATGCAATATAACGTTATACGTTAAAACGTAATACTCCATAACGTTATACGTCATATAGTGATGCAATATAACGTTATAAATTATAACGTAATGGTATAAACGTTATACATCATATAGTGAGGCATTAGAACGTTATAAGTGACATAGTGATGCAACATAACGTTATAAGTGATATAGCGATGCAATATAACGTTATGCGCTATAACGTAATAGTATAAATCGTTGTACGATATAAGGTAATACTCTATAACGCTATACGTTATGACGTAATAGTTCATAACGTTATACTTCATATAGGGATGCTATATAACGTTATAAGTGATATAGTCATGCAATATAACGTTATACCATATAACGTAATAGTATATAAATATATACTTCATATAGTGATGCAATATAACGTTATACCTTATAACGTAATAGTATATAGCGTTATACGTCATTTAGTGACGCAGTATAACGTTATACGTTGTAACGTAATGCTCCATAACGTTATGCGTCATATAGTAATGCAATATAACGTTATGCATTATAACGTAATAGTAAAATAACGTTATACGTCACATAGTGATGCAATATATCGATATACGTTATAACGTAATAGTATATAATGTTATACGTCATATAGTGATGCAGTATAACGTTATAGGTCATAACGCAATGGTATATAACGTTATACGTCACATAGTAATGCAATATGTCGTTATACGTTGTAAGGTAATGCTCCATAACGTTATGCGTCATATAGTAATGCAATATAACGTTATACGTTATAACGTAACAGTATATGACGTTATTCGTCATATAGTGATGCAATATGTAGTCATACGTTATAGCGTAATACTCTATTACGTTATACGTTATAATGTAATAGTATATGACGTTATGCATCATACAGTGATACAATATAACGTTATAAGTGATATAGTGGTGTAATATAACGTTTTACCTTATAACGTAAGGGTATATAACGTTATACGTCATATAGTGAAGCAGTACATCGTTATAGGTTATAACGTAATAGTATATAACGTTATAAGTCATATAGTGATGCAGTACATCGTTATAGGTTATAACGTAATGGTATATGACTTTATACGTGATTTAGTGGTGCAATATTTCGTTATACCTTAAGACGTAATAGTATATAAGGTTATACTTCATATAGTGATGCAATATATCGTTATACCTTATAACGTAAGAGTATATAAGATTATACTTCATATAGTGATGCAATATAACGTTATAAATTATAACGTAATAGTATAAACGTTACACGTCATATAGTGGTGCAATATAACCTTATAAGTCATATAGTGATGCAGTACATCGTTATAGGTTATAACGTAATAGCATATAACGTTATACGTCATATAGTGATGCAGTACATCGTTATAGGTTATAACGTAATAGTATATGACGCTATAGGTCATATAGTGATGCAGCATAGTGTTATAGGTTATAACGTAATAGTCTATATCGTTATACGTCATATAGTGATGCAATATAACGTTATGCGTTATAACGTAATAACATATAACGTTATTCGTCACATAGTGATGCAATATATCGTTATACGTTGTAACGTAGTACTAATTAACGTTATACGCTATATAGTAATGCAATATAACGTTATACGATAAAACGTAATACTCCATAACGTTATACGTCATATAGTGATGCAATATAACGTTATAAATTATAACGTAATGCTATAAACGTTATACACCATATAGTGATGCATTATAACGTTATAAGTGACATAGTGATGCAACATAACGTTATAAGTGATATAGCGATGCAATATAACGTTATGCGCTATAACGTAATAGTATAAATCGTTGTACGATATAAGGTAATACTCTATAACGCTATACGTTATGACGTAATACTCCATAATGTTATACGTCATATAGTAATGCAATATAACGTAATAAGTTATAACGTAATAGTATAAACGTTATACGTCATATAGTGGTGCAATATAACGTTATAAGTCATATAGTGATGCAGTACATCGTAATAGGTTATAACGTAATGGTATATAAAGTTATACGTCACATAGTGATGCAGTACATCGTTATAGGTTATAACGTAATAGTATATGACGTTATACGTCATATAGTGGTGCAATATATCGTTATACCTTATAACGTAATAGTATATAAGGTTATACTTCATATAGTGATGCAATATATCGTTATACCTTATAACGTAATAGTATATAACGCTATACGTCATATAGCGAAGCAGTATAACGTGATAGGTTGTAACGTAATACTCCATAACGTTATACGTCATATAGTAATGCAATATAACGTTATAAGTTATAACGTAACAGTATATGACGTTATACGTCTTATAGTGGTGCAATATATCGTTATAACTTATAACGTAATAGTATATAACGTTATTCGTCACATAGTGATGCAATATTTCGTTATACGTTAAAACGTAATACTCCATATATTTATACGTCATATAGTAATGCAATATGTCGTTATACGTTGTAACGTAATGCTCCATAACGTTATGCGTCATATAGTAATGCAATATAACGTTATACGTTATAACGTAACAGTATATGACGATATTCGTCATATAGTGATGCAATATGTAGTCATACTTTATGGCGTAATACTCTATAGCGTTATACTTAATAATGTAATAGTATATGACGTTATACGTCATTTAGTGGTGCAATATAACGATATAAGTGATATAGTGATGCAATATAACGTTATGCGTTATAACCTAATAGTATATAACGTTATACGTCACATACTGATGCAATATATCGTTATCCGTTGTAACGTAATACTCCATAACGTTATACGTCATATAGTAATGCAATATAACGCTATACGGTAAATCGTAATACTCCATAACGTTATATGTCATATAGTGATGCAATATAACGTTATAAGTTATAACGTAATAGTATAAACGTTATACGTCATATAGTGATGCAGTACAACGTTATAGGTTATAACGTAATGGTATATGACGTTATACGTCATATAGTGGTGCAATATATCGTTATACCTTATATCGTAACAGTACATACGGTTATACTTCATATAGTGATGCATTATATCGTCATACCTTATAACGTGAGAGTATATAAGGTTATACTACATATAGTGATGCAATATACCGTTATACCTTATAACGTAATAGTATATAACGTAATATGCGTATAATGCGTTATAACGTAATAGTATATAACGTGATAAGTCACATAGTGCTGCAATATATCGTTTGACGTTGTAACGTAATACTCCATAACGTTATACGTCATATAGTAATGCAATATAACGTTATACGTTAAAACGTAATACTCCATAACGTTATACAACAAATAGTGATGCAATATAACGTTATAAGGTGTAAGGTAAGAGTATAAACGTTATACGTCATATAGTGATGCAGTACAACGTTATAGGTTATAACGTAATGGTATATGACGTTATACGTCATATAGTGGTGCAATATACCGTTATACCTTATAACGTAATATTATATAAGATTATTCTTCATATTGTGATGCAATATATCGTTATATCTTATAACGTAAGAGTATATAAGGTTATACTTCATATAGTGATGCAATATAACGTTATACCTTATAACTTAATAGTATATAACGCTATACGTCATATAGTGACGCAGTAGAATGTTATAGGTTGTAACGTAATACTCCATAACGTTATACGTCATATAGTAATGCAGTATAACGTTATACGTTATAAAAGTATATGACGTTATACGTCAATTAGTGATGCAGTATAACGTTATAGGGAATAACGTAATAGTATATAACGATATACGTCACACAGCGAGAAAATATACCGTTATCCGTTAAAACGTAATAGTATATAACGTTATACATCATATAGTGATGCAGTGCATCGTTATAGGTTATAACGTAACAGTATATGACGTTATACGTCTTATAGTGGTGCAATATATCGTTATACCTTATAACGTAATAGTATGCAAGGTTATACTTCATATAGTGATGCAATATATCGTTATACCTTATAACGTAATATTATATAACGCTATACGTCATATAGTGACGCAGTTTAACGGTATAGGTTGTAACGTAATACTCCATAACGTTATACGTCATATAGTAATGCAATATAACGTTATAAGATATAACGTAATAGTATAAACGTTATACGTCATTTAGTGGTGCAATATAACGTTATAAGTCATATAGTGATGCAGTACATCGTTATATGTTATAACGTTATAGTATATAACGTTATGCGTCATATAGTGATGCAGTACATCGTTATAGGTTATAACGTAATAGTATATGACGTTATACGTCATATAGTGGTGCAATATAACGTTATAAGTGATATAGTGATGCAATATAACGTTATACGTTAAAACGTAATACTCCATAACGTTATACGTCATATAGTGATGCAATATAACGTTATGCATTATAACGTAATAGTAAAATAACGTTATACGTCACATAGTGATGCAATATATCGATATACGTTATAACGTAATAGTATATAATGTTATACGTCATATAGTGATGCAGTATAACGTTATAGGTCATAACGCAATGGTATATAACGTTATACGTCACATAGTAATGCAATATGTCGTTATACGTTGTAAGGTAATGCTCCATAACGTTATGCGTCATATAGTAATGCAATATAACGTTATACGTTATAACGTAACAGTATATGACGTTATTCGTCATATAGTGATGCAATATGTAGTCATACGTTATAGCGTAATACTCTATTACGTTATACGTTATAATGTAATAGTATATGACGTTATGCAACATACAGTGACACAATATAACGTTATAAGTGATATAGTGGTGTAATATAACGTTTTACCTTATAACGTAAGGGTATATAACGTTATACGTCATATAGTGAAGCAGTACATCGTTATAGGTTATAACGTAATAGTATATAACGTTATAAGTCATATAGTGATGCAGTACATCGTTATAGGTTATAACGTAATGGTATATGACTTTATACGTGATTTAGTGGTGCAATATTTCGTTATACCTTAAGACGTAATAGTATATAAGGTTATACTTCATATAGTGATGCAATATATCGTTATACCTTATAACGTAAGAGTATATAAGGTTATACTTCATATAGTGATGCAATATAACGTTAAACCTTATAACGTAATAGTATATAACGCTATACGTCATATAGTGACGCAGTTTAACGTTATAGGTTGTAACGTAATACTCCATAACGTTATACGTCATATAGTGTTGCAATATATCGTTATACCTTATAACGTAATAATATATAAGGTTATACGTCATATAGTGATGCAGTATAACGTTATACGTTATAACGTAACAGTATATGACGTTATTCGTCATATAGTGATACAATATAACGTTATAAGTGATATAATGGTGCAATATAGCATTATACCTTATAACGTAATAGTATATAACGTTATACGTCATATAGTGATGCATTATAACGTTATACGTTATAACGTAACAGTATATGACGTTATTGGTCATATGGTGATACAATATAACGTTATAAGTGATATAGTGGTGTAATATAACGTTTACCTTATAACGTAAGAGTATATAAGGTTATAATTCATATAGTGATGCAATATATCGTTATACCTTATAATGTAATAGTATATAACGGTGTACGTCATATAGTGACGCAGTATAACGTTATAGGTTGTAACGTAATACTCCACAACGTTATACGTCATATAGTAATGCAATATAACGTTATAAGTTATAACGTAATAGTATAAACGTTATACGTCATATAGTGGTGCAATATAACGTTATAAGTCATATAGTGATGCAGTATATCGTTATAGGTTATAACGTAATGGTATATGACGTCAAAAGTCATATAGTGGTACAATATGTTGTTATACCTTATAACGTAATAGTATATAAGGTTATACTTCATATAGTGATGCAATATATCGTTATACCTTATAACGTAAGAGTATATAAGGTTATGCTTCATATAGTGATGCAATATATCGTTATACCTTCTAACGTAATACTCCATATCGTTATACGTCATATAGTAATGCAATATAACGTTAGACGTTATAACAGTATATGACGTTATACGTCATATAGTGATGCAGTACAACGTTATAAGTGATATAGTGTTGCAATGTAACGTTATGCGTTATAACGTAATAGTACATAACGTTATACGTCATATAGTGATGCAGTACAACGTTATAGGTTATAACGAAATAGTATATGACGTTATACGTCATATAGTGGTGCAATATAACGTTATGCGTCATATAGTGATGCAGTACAACGTTATAGGTTATAACGTAATAGTATATAACGTTATACGTCACACAGCGAGAAAATATATCGTTATCCGTTAAAACGTAATAGTATATAACGTTATACGTCATATAGTGATGCAGTGCATCGTTATAGGTTATAACGTAACAGTATATGACGTTATACGTCTTATAGTGGTGCAATATATCGTTATACCTTATAACGTAATAGTATACAAGGTTATACTTCATATAGTGATGCAATATATCGTTATACCTTATAACGTAATATTATATAACGCTATACGTCATATAGTGACGCAGTTTAACGGTATAGGTTGTAACGTAATACTCCATAATGTTATACGTCATATAGTAATGCAATATAACGTTATAAGATATAACGTAATAGTATAAACGTTATACGTCCTTTAGTGGTGCAATATAACGTTATGCGTCATATAGTGATGCAGTACATCGTTATAGGTTATAACGTAATAGTATATGACGTTATTCGTCATATAGTGGTGCAATATAACGTTATAAGTGATATAGTGATGCAATATAACGTTATGCGTTATAACGTAATAACATATAACGTTATTCGTCACATAGTGATGCAATATATCGTTATACGTTGTAGCGTAGTACTCATTAACGTTATACGCTATATAGTAATGCAATATAACGTTATACGTTAAAACGTAATACTCCATAACGTTATACGTCATATAGTGATGCAATATAACGTTATAAATTATAACGTAATGGTATAAACGTTATACATCATATATTGATGCATTATAACGTTATAAGTGACATAGTGATGCAACATAACGTTATAAGTGATATAGCGATGCAATATAACGTTATGCGCTATAACGTAATAGTATAACTCGTTGTACGATATAAGGTAATACTCTATAACGCTATACGTTATGACGTAATAGTTCATAACGTTATACTTCATATAGGGATGCTATATAACGTTATAAGTGATATAGTCATGCAATATAACGTTATACCATATAACGTAATAGTATATAAATATATACTTCATATAGTGATGCAATATAACGTTATACCTTATAACGTAATAGTATATAGCGTTATACGTCATTTAGTGACGCAGTATAACGTTATACGTTGTAACGTAATGCTCCATAACGTGATGCGTCATATAGTAATGCAATATAACGTTATACGTTATAACCTAACAGTATATGACGTTATTCGTCATATAGTGATGCAATATGTAGTCATACGTTATAGCGTAATACTCTATTACGTTATACGTTATAATGTAATAGTATATGACGTTATGCGTCATATAGTGGCGCAATATAACGTTATAAGTGATATAGTGATGCAATATAACGTTATGCGTTATAACGTAATAGTATAAACGTTATACGTCATATAGTGGTGCAATATAACGTTATACCTTATAACGTAATAGTATATAAGGTTATACTTCATTTAGTGATGCAATATATCGTTATACCTTATAACGTTTATATATATAAGGTTATACTTCATATAGTGATGCAATATAACGTTATACCTTATAACTTACTAGTATATAACGCTATACGTCATATAGTGACTCAGTATAACGTTATAGGTTGTAACGTAATACTCCATAATGTTATACGTCATATAGTAATGCAATATAACGTAATAAGTTATAACGTAATAGTATAAAGGTTATACGTCATATAGTGGTGCAATATAACGTTATAAGTCATATAGTGATGCAGTACATCGTAATAGGTTATAACGTAATGGTATATAAAGTTATACGTCACATAGTAATGCAGTATAACGTTATACGTTATAAAAGTATATGACGTTATACGTCAATTAGTGATGCAGTATAACGTTATAGGGAATAACGTAATAGTATATAACGTTATACGTCGCACAGTGAGAAAATATATCGTTATCCGTTAAAACGTAATAGGATATAACGTTATACGTCATATAGTGATGCAGTGCATCGTTATAGGTTATAACGTAACAGTATATGACGTTATACGTCTTATAGTGGTGCAATATATCGTTATACCTTATAACGTAATAGTATATAATGTTATACTTCATATAGTGATGCAATATATCGTTATACCTTATAACGTAAGTATATATAAGGTTATACTTCATATAGTGATGCAATATATCGTTATACCTTATAACGTAATAGTATATAACGCTATACGTCATATAGTGACGCAATATAACGTTATAGGTTGTAACGTAATACTCCATAACGTTATACGTCATATAGTAATGCAATATAACGTTATAGGTTAAAACGTAATACTCCATAACGTTATACTTCATATAGTGATGCAATATATCGTTATAACTTATAACGTAATAGTATATAATGTTATACTTCATATAGTGATGCAATATATCGTTATACCTTATAACATAAGTATATATAAGGTTATGCTTCATATAGTGATGCAATATATCGTTATACCTTATAACGTAATAGTATATAACGCTATACGTCATATAGTGACGCAATATAACGTTATAGGTTGTAACGTAATACTCCATAACGTTATACGTCATATAGTAATGCAATATAACGTTATAGGTTAAAACGTAATACTCCATAACGTTATACGTCATATAGTGATGCAATATAACGTTATAAATTATAACGTAATAGTATAAACGTTATACGTCATATAGTGGTGCAATATAACCTTATAAGTCATATAGTGATGCAGTATAACGTTATGCGTTATAACGTAATAGCATATAACGTTATTCGTCACATAGTGATGCAATATATCGTTTTAAGTTATGACGTAATAGTATATAACGTTATACGTCATATAGTGATGCAGTATAACGTTATAGGTTATAACGCAATAGTATATATCGTTATACGTCACATAGTGATGCAATATGTCGTTATACGTTGTAACGTAATACTCCATAACGTTATACGTCATATAGTAATGCAATATAACGTTATAGGTTAAAACGTAATACTCCATAACGTTATACGTCATATAGTGATGCAATATAACGTTATAAATTATAACGTAATAGTATAAACGTTATACGTCATATAGTGGTGCAATATAACCTTATAATTCATATAGTGATGCAGTATAACGTTATGCGTTATAACGTAATAGCATATAAGGTTATTCGTCACATAGTGATGCAATATATCGTTATACGTTATAGCGTAACAGTATATGACGTTATTCGTCATATAGTGGTGCAATATGTAGTCATACGTTATAGCGTAATACTCTATTACGTTATACGTCATAATGTAACATTATATGACGTTATGCGTCATATAGTGATACAATATAACGTTATAAGTCATATAGTGGTGTAATATAACGTTTTACCTTATAGCGTAATAGTATATAACGTTATGCGTCATAGAGTGATGCAGCATAGTGTTATAGGTTATAACGTAATAGTCTATACCGTTATACGTCATATAGTGATGCAATATAACGATATGCGTTATAACTTAATAACATATAACGTTATTCGCCACATAGTGATGCAATATATCGTTATACGTTGTAACGTAGTACTCATTAACGTTATACGCTATATAGTAATGCAATATAACGTTATACGTTAAAACGTAATACTCCATAACGTTATACGTCATATAGTGATGCAATATAACGTTATAAATTATAACGTAATGGTATAAACGTTATACACCATATAGTGATGCATTATAACGTTATAAGTGACATAGTGATGCAACATAACGTTATAAGTGATATAGCGATGCAATATAACGTTATGCGCTATAACGTAATAGTATAAATCGTTGTACGATATAAGGTAATACTCTATAACGCTATACGTTATGACGTAATACTCCATAATGTTATACGTCATATAGTAATGCAATATAACGTAATAAGTTATAACGTAATAGTATAAAGGTTATACGTCATATAGTGGTGCAATATAACGTTATAAGTCATATAGTGATGCAGTACATCGTAATAGGTTATAACGTAATGGTATATAAAGTTATACGTCACATAGTGATGCAGTACATCGTTATAGGTTATAACGTAATAGTATATGACGTTATACGTCATATAGTGGTGCAATATATCGTTATACCTTATAACGTAATAGTATAAACGTTATACGTCATATAGTGGTGCAATATAACGTTATACCTTATAACGTAATAGTATATAAGGTTATACTTCATATAGTGATGCAATATATCGTTATACCTTATAACGTAAGTATATATAAGGTTATACTTCATATAGTGATGCAATATATCGTTATACCTTATAACGTAATAGTATATAACGCTATACGTCATATAGCGAAGCAGTATAACGTGATAGGTTGTAACGTAATACTCCATAACGTTATACGTCATATAGTAATGCAATATAACGTTATAAGTTATAACGTAATAGTATAAACGTTATACGTCATATAGTGGTGCAATATAACGTTATAAGTCATATAGTGATGCAGTACATCGTTATAGGTTATAACGTAACAGTATATGACGTTATACGTCTTATAGTGGTGCAATATATCGTTATAACTTATAACGTAATAGTATATAAGGTTATACTTCATATAGTGAGGAAATATATCGTTATACCTTATAACGTAATAGTATATAACGCTATACGTCATATAGTGACGCAGTATAACGTCATAGGTTGTAACGTAATGCTCCATGGCGTTATGCGTCATATAGTAATGCAATATAACGTTATAAGTTATAGCGTAATAGTATAAACGTTATACTTCATATAGTGATGCAATATATCGTTATAACTTATAACGTAATAGTATATAATGTTATACTTCATATAGTGATGCAATATATCGTTATACCTTATAACGTAAGTATATATAAGGTTATACTTCATATAGTGATGCAATATATCGTTATACCTTATAACGTAATAGTATATAACGCTATACCTCATATAGTGACGCAATATAACGTTATAGGTTGTAACGTAATACTCCATAACGTTATACGTCATATAGTAATGCAATATAACGTTATAGGTTAAAACGTAATACTCCATAACGTTATACGTCATATAGTGATGCAATATAACGTTATAAATTATAACGTAATAGTATAAACGTTATACGTCATATAGTGGTGCAATATAACCTTATAAGTCATATAGTGATGCAGTATAACGTTATGCGTTATAACGTAATAGCATATAACGTTATTCGTCACATAGTGATGGAATATATCGTTATAAGTTATGACGTAATGGTATATAACGTTATACGTCATATAGTGATGCAGTATAACGTTATAGGTTATAACGCAATAGTATATATCGTTATACGTCACATAGTGATGCAATATGTCGTTATACGTTGTAACGCAATACTCCATAACGTTATACGTCATATAGTAATGCAATATAACGTTATAGCTTAAAACGTAATACTCCATAACGTTATACGTCATATAGTGATGCAATATAACGTTATAAGTTATAACGTAATAGTATAAACGTTATACGTCATATAGTGGTGCAATATAACGTTATACCTTATAACGTAATAGTATATAAGGTTGTACTTCATATAGTGATGCAATATATCGTTATACCTTATAACGTAAGTATATATAAGGTTATACTTCATATAGTGATGCAATATAACGTTAAACCTTATAACGTAATAGTATATAACGCTATACGTTATATAGTGACGCAATATAACGTTATAGGTTGTAACGTAATACTCCATAACGTTATACGTCATATAGTAATGCAATATAACGTTATAGGTTAAAACGTAATACTCCATAACGTTATACTTCATATAGTGATGCAATATATCGTTATAACTTATAACGTAATAGTATATAATGTTATACTTCATATAGTGATGCAATATATCGTTATACCTTATAACGTAAGTATATATAAGGTTATACTTCATATAGTGATGCAATATATCGTTATACCTTATAACGTAATAGTATATAAAGCTATACCTCATATAGTGACGCAATATAACGTTATAGGTTGTAACGTAATACTCCATAACGTTATACGTCATATAGTAATGCAATATAACGTTATAGGTTAAAACGTAATACTCCATAACGTTATACGTCATATAGTGATGCAATATAACGTTATAAATTATAACGTAATAGTATAAACGTTATACGTCATATAGTGGTGCAATATAACCTTATAAGTCATATAGTGATGCAGTATAACGTTATGCGTTATAACGTAATAGCATATAACGTTATTCGTCACATAGTGATGGAATATATCGTTATAAGTTATGACGTAATAGTATATAACGTTATACGTCATATAGTGATGCAGTATAACGTTATAGGTTATAACGCAATAGTATATATCGTTATACGTCACATAGTGATGCAATATGTCGTTATACGTTGTAACGCAATACTCCATAACGTTATACGTCATATAGTGATGCAATATAACGTTATAAATTATAACGTAATAGTATAAACGTTATACGTCATATAGTGGTGCAATATAACCTTATAAGTCATATAGTGATGCAGTACATCGTTATAGGTTATAACGTAATAGCATATAACGTTATACGTCATATAGTGATGCAGTACATCGTTATAGGTTATAACGTAATAGTATATGACGCTATACGTCATATAGTGATGCAGCATAGTGTTATAGGTTATAACGTAATAGTCTATATCGTTATACGTCATATAGTGATGCAATATAACGTTATGCGTTATAACGTAATAACATATAACGTTATTCGTCACATAGTGATGCAATATATCGTTATACGTTGTAACGTAGTAATCATTAACGTTATACGCTATATAGTAATGCAATATAACGTTATACGTTAAAACGTAATACTCCATAACGTTATACGTCATATAGTGATGCAATTTAACGTTATAAATTATAACGTAATGGTATAAACGTTATACTCCATATAGTGATGCATTATAACGTTATAAGTGACATAGTGATGCAACATAACGTTATGCGCTATAACGTAATAGTATAAATCGTTGTACGATATAAGGTAATACTCTATAACGCTATACGTTATGACGTAATACTCCATAATGTTATACGTCATATAGCAATGCAATATAACGTAATAAGTTATAACGTAATAGTATAAAGGTTATACGTCATATAGTGGTGCAATATAACGTTATAAGTCATATAGTGATGCAGTACATCGTAATAGGTTATAACGTAATGGTATATAAAGTTATACGTCACATAGTGATGCAGTACATCGTTATACGTTGTAACGTAATACTCCATAACGTTGTGCGTCATATAGTAATGAAATATAACGTTATACATTATAATGTAATAGTATATAACGCTATACGTCATATAGTGAAGCAGTATAACGTTATAGGTTGTAACGTAATACTCCATAACGTTATACGTCATATAGTAATGCAATATAACGTTATAAGTGATATAGTGGTGTAATATAACGTTTTACCTTATAGAGTAATAGTATGTAACGTTATACGTCATATAGTGATGCAGTACAACGTTATAGGTTATAACGTAATAGCATATAACTTTATACGTCATATAGAAATGCAATATAACGTTATAAGTGATATAGTGGTGTAATATAACGTTTTACCTTATAGAGTAATAGTATGTAACGTTATACGTCATATAGTGATGCAGTACATCGTTATAGGTTATAACGTAATGGTATATGACGTTATACGTCATATAGAGGAGCATTAAATCGTTATAACTTATAACGTAATAGTATATAATGTAATACTTCATATAGTGATGCAATATATCGTTATACCTTATAACGTAAGACTATATAAGGTTATACTTCATATAGTGATGCAATATACCGTTATACCTTATAACGTAATAGTATATAACGTTATACGTCATATAGTGACGCAGTATAACGTTATAGGTTGTAACGTAGTACTCCATAACGTTATACGTCATATAGTGGTGCAATATAACGTTATACCTTATAACGTAATAGTATATAAGGTTATACTTCATATAGTGATGCAATATATCGTTATACCTTATAACGTAAGTATATATAAGGTTATACTTCATATAGTGATGCAATATATCGTTATAACTTATAATGTATTAGTATATAATGTTATACTTCATATAGTGATGCAATATATCGTTATACCTTATAACGTAAGTATATATAAGGTTATACTTCATATAGTGATGCAATATATCGTTATACCTTATAACGTAATAGTATATAACGCTATACGTCATATAGTGACGCAATATAACGTTATAGGTTGTAACGTAATACTCCATAACGTTATACTTCATATAGTGATGCAATATAACGTTATACCTTATAACTTATTAGTATATAACGCTATACGTCATATAGTGACTCAGTATAACGTTATAGGTTGTAACGTAATACTCCATAACGTTATACGTCATATAGTAATGCAATATAACGTTATAGGTTAAAACGTAATACTCCATAACGTTATACGTCATATAGTGATGCAATATAACGTTATAAATTATAACGTAATAGTATAAACCTTATACGTCATATAGTGGTGCAATATAACCTTATAAGTCATATAGTGATGCAGTATAACGTTATGCGTTATAACGTAATAGCATATAACGTTATTCGTCACATAGTGATGCAATATATCGTTTTAAGTTATGACGTAATAGTATATAACGTTATACGTCATATAGTGATGCAGTATAACGTTATAGGTTATAACGCAATAGTATATATCGTTATACGTCACATAGTGATGCAATATGTCGTTATACGTTGTAACGTAATACTCCATAACGTTATACGTCATATAGTAATGCAATATAACGTTATAGGTTAAAACGTAATACTCCATAACGTTATACGTCATATAGTGATGCAATATAACGTTATAAATTATAACGTAATAGTATAAACGTTATACGTCATATAGTGGTGCAATATAACCTTATAATTCATATAGTGATGCAGTATAACGTTATGCGTTATAACGTAATAGCATATAAGGTTATTCGTCACATAGTGATGCAATATATCGTTATACGTTATAGCGTAACAGTATATGACGTTATTCGTCATATAGTGGTGCAATATGTAGTCATACGTTATAGCGTAATACTCTATTACGTTATACGTCATAATGTAACATTATATGACGTTATGCGTCATATAGTGATACAATATAACGTTATAAGTCATATAGTGGTGTAATATAACGTTTTACCTTATAGCGTAATAGTATATAACGTTATGCGTCATAGAGTGATGCAGCATAGTGTTATAGGTTATAACGTAATAGTCTATACCGTTATACGTCATATAGTGATGCAATATAACGATATGCGTTATAACGTAATAACATATAACGTTATTCGCCACATAGTGATGCAATATATCGTTATACGTTGTAACGCAGTACTCATTAACGTTATACGCTATATAGTAATGCAATATAACGTTATACGTTAAAACGTAATACTCCATAACGTTATACGTCATATAGTGATGCAATATAACGTTATAAATTATAACGTAATGGTATAAACGTTATACACCATATAGTGAAGCATTATAACGTTATAAGTGACATAGTGATGCAACATAACGTTATAAGTGATATAGCGATGCAATATAACGTTATGCGCTATAACGTAATAGTATAAATCGTTGTACGATATAAGGTAATACTCTATAACGCTATACGTTATGACGTAATACTCCATAATGTTATACGTCATATAGCAATGCAATATAACGTAATAAGTTATAACGTAATAGTATAAAGGTTATACGTCATATAGTGGTGCAATATAACGTTATAAGTCATATAGTGATGCAGTACATCGTAATAGGTTATAACGTAATGGTATATAAAGTTATACGTCACATAGTGATGCAGTACATCGTTATAGGTTATAACGTAATAGTATATGACGTTATACGTCATATAGTGGTGCAATATATCGTTATACCTTATAACGTAATAGTATATAAGGTTATACTTCATATAGTGATGCAATATATCGTTATACCTTAAAACGTACGAGTATATAAGGTTATACTTCATATAGTGATGCAATATATCGTTATACCTTATAACGTAATAGTATATAACGCTATACGTCATATAGCGAAGCAGTATAACGTGATAGGTTGTAACGTAATACTCCATAACGTTATACGTCATATAGTAATGCAATATAACGTTATAAGTTATAACGTAATAGTATAAACGTTATACGTCATATAGTGGTGCAATATAACGTTATAAGTCATATAGTGATGCAGTACATCGTTATAGGTTATAACGTAACAGTATATGACGTTATACGTCTTATAGTGGTGCAATATATCGTTATAACTTATAACGTAATAGTATATAACGTTATTCGTCACATAGTGATGCAATATTTCGTTATACGTTAAAACGTAATACTCCATATAGTTATACGTCATATAGTAATGCAATATGTCGTTATACGTTGTAACGTAATGCTCCATAACGTTATGCGTCATATAGTAATGCAATATAACGTTATACGTTATAACGTAACAGTATATGACGATATTCGTCATATAGTGATGCAATATGTAGTCATACTTTATGGCGTAATACTCTATAGCGTTATACTTAATAATGTAATAGTATATGACGTTATACGTCATTTAGTGGTGCAATATAACGATATAAGTGATATAGTGATGCAATATAACGTTATGCGTTATAACCTAATAGTATATAACGTTATACGTCACATACTGATGCAATATATCGTTATCCGTTGTAACGTAATACTCCATAACGTTATACGTCATATAGTAATGCAATATAACGCTATACGGTAAATCGTAATACTCCATAACGTTATATGTCATATAGTGATGCAATATAACGTTATAAGTTATAACGTAATAGTATAAACGTTATACGTCATATAGTGATGCAGTACAACGTTATAGGTTATAACGTAATGGTATATGACGTTATACGTCATATAGTGGTGCAATATATCGTTATACCTTATATCGTAACAGTACATACGGTTATACTTCATATAGTGATGCATTATATCGTCATACCTTATAACGTGAGAGTATATAAGGTTATACTACATATAGTGATGCAATATACCGTTATACCTTATAACGTAATAGTATATAACGTAATATGCGTATAATGCGTTATAACGTAATAGTATATAACGTGATACGTCACATAGTGCTGCAATATATCGTTAGACGTTGTAACGTAATACTCCATAACGTTATACGTCATATAGTAATGCAATATAACGTTATACGTTAAAACGTAATACTCCATAACGTTATACAACAAATAGTGATGCAATATAACGTTATAAGGTGTAAGGTAAGAGTATAAACGTTATACGTCATATAGTGATGCAGTACAACGTTATAGGTTATAACGTAATGGTATATGACGTTATACGTCATATAGTGGTGCAATATACCGTTATACCTTATAACGTAATATTATATAAGATTATTCTTCATATTGTGATGCAATATATCGTTATATCTTATAACGTAAGAGTATATAAGGTTATACTTCATATAGTGATGCAATATAACGTTATACCTTATAACTTAATAGTATATAACGCTATACGTCATATAGTGACGCAGTAGAATGTTATAGGTTGTAACGTAATACTCCATAACGTTATACGTCATATAGTAATGCAGTATAACGTTATACGTTATAAAAGTATATGACGTTATACGTCAATTAGTGATGCAGTATAACGTTATAGGGAATAACGTAATAGTATATAACGATATACGTCACACAGCGAGAAAATATACCGTTATCCGTTAAAACGTAATAGTATATAACGTTATACGTCATATAGTGATGCAGTGCATCGTTATAGGTTATAACGTAACAGTATATGACGTTATACGTCTTATAGTGGTGCAATATATCGTTATACCTTATAACGTAATAGTATGCAAGGTTATACTTCATATAGTGATGCAATATATCGTTATACCTTATAACGTAATATTATATAACGCTATACGTCATATAGTGACGCAGTTTAACGGTATAGGTTGTAACGTAATACTCCATAACGTTATACGTCATATAGTAATGCAATATAACGTTATAAGATATAACGTAATAGTATAAACGTTATACGTCATTTAGTGGTGCAATATAACGTTATAAGTCATATAGTGATGCAGTACATCGTTATATGTTATAACGTTATAGTATATAACGTTATGCGTCATATAGTGATGCAGTACATCGTTATAGGTTATAACGTAATAGTATATGACGTTATACGTCATATAGTGGTGCAATATAACGTTATAAGTGATATAGTGATGCAATATAACGTTATACGTTAAAACGTAATACTCCATAACGTTATACGTCATATAGTGATGCAATATAACGTTATGCATTATAACGTAATAGTAAAATAACGTTATACGTCACATAGTGATGCAATATATCGATATACGTTATAACGTAATAGTATATAATGTTATACGTCATATAGTGATGCAGTATAACGTTATAGGTCATAACGCAATGGTATATAACGTTATACGTCACATAGTAATGCAATATGTCGTTATACGTTGTAAGGTAATGCTCCATAACGTTATGCGTCATATAGTAATGCAATATAACGTTATACGTTATAACGTAACAGTATATGACGTTATTCGTCATATAGTGATGCAATATGTAGTCATACGTTATAGCGTAATACTCTATTACGTTATACGTTATAATGTAATAGTATATGACGTTATGCATCATACAGTGATACAATATAACGTTATAAGTGATATAGTGGTGTAATATAACGTTTTACCTTATAACGTAAGGGTATATAACGTTATACGTCATATAGTGAAGCAGTACATCGTTATAGGTTATAACGTAATAGTATATAACGTTATAAGTCATATAGTGATGCAGTACATCGTTATAGGTTATAACGTAATGGTATATGACTTTATACGTGATTTAGTGGTGCAATATTTCGTTATACCTTAAGACGTAATAGTATATAAGGTTATACTTCATATAGTGATGCAATATATCGTTATACCTTATAACGTAAGAGTATATAAGGTTATACTTCATATAGTGATGCAATATAACGTTAAACCTTATAACGTAATAGTATATAACGCTATACGTCATATAGTGACGCAGTTTAACGTTATAGGTTGTAACGTAATACTCCATAACGTTATACGTCATATAGTGTTGCAATATATCGTTATACCTTATAACGTAATAGTATATAAGGTTATACGTCATATAGTGATGCAGTATAACGTTATACGTTATAACGTAACAGTATATGACGTTATTCGTCATATAGTGATACAATATAACGTTATAAGTGATATAATGGTGCAATATAGCATTATACCTTATAACGTAATAGTATATCACGTTATACGTCATATAGTGATGCATTATAACGTTATACGTTATAACGTAATGGTATATGACGTCAAAAGTCATATAGTGGTGCAATATGTTGTTATACCTTATAACGTAATAGTATATAAGGTTATACTTCATATAGTGATGCAATATATCGTTATACCTTATAACGTAAGAGTATATAAGGTTATGCTTCATATAGTGATGCAATATATCGTTATACCTTCTAACGTAATACTCCATATCGTTATACGTCATATAGTAATGCAATATAACGTTAGACGTTATAACAGTATATGACGTTATACGTCATATAGTGATGCAGTACAACGTTATAAGTGATATAGTGTTGCAATGTAACGTTATGCGTTATAACGTAATAGTACATAACGTTATACGTCATATAGTGATGCAGTACAACGTTATAGGTTATAACGAAATAGTATATGACGTTATACGTCATATAGTGGTGCAATATAACGTTATGCGTCATATAGTGATGCAGTACAATGTTATAGGTTATAACGTAATAGTATATAACGTTATACGTCACACAGCGAGAAAATATATCGTTATCCGTTAAAACGTAATAGTATATAACGTTATACGTCATATAGTGATGCAGTGCATCGTTATAGGTTATAACGTAACAGTATATGACGTTATACGTCTTATAGTGGTGCAATATATCGTTATACCTTATAACGTAATAGTATACAAGGTTATACTTCATATAGTGATGCAATATATCGTTATACCTTATAACGTAATATTATATAACGCTATACGTCATATAGTGACGCAGTTTAACGGTATAGGTTGTAACGTAATACTCCATAATGTTATACGTCATATAGTAATGCAATATAACGTTATAAGATATAACGTAATAGTATAAACGTTATACGTCCTTTAGTGGTGCAATATAACGTTATGCGTCATATAGTGATGCAGTACATCGTTATAGGTTATAACGTAATAGTATATGACGTTATTCGTCATATAGTGGTGCAATATAACGTTATAAGTGATATAGTGATGCAATATAACGTTATGCGTTATAACGTAATAACATATAACGTTATTCGTCACATAGTGATGCAATATATCGTTATACGTTGTAGCGTAGTACTCATTAACGTTATACGCTATATAGTACTGCAATATAACGTTATACGTTAAAACGTAATACTCCATAACGTTATACGTCATATAGTGATGCAATATAACGTTATAAATTATAACGTAATGGTATAAACGTTATACATCATATATTGATGCATTATAACGTTATAAGTGACATAGTGATGCAACATAACGTTATAAGTGATATAGCGATGCAATATAACGTTATGCGCTATAACGTAATAGTATAAATCGTTGTACGATATAAGGTAATACTCTATAACGCTATACGTTATGACGTAATAGTTCATAACGTTATACTTCATATAGGGATGCTATATAACGTTATAAGTGATATAGTCATGCAATATAACGTTATACCATATAACGTAATAGTATATAAATATATACTTCATATAGTGATGCAATATAACGTTATACCTTATAACGTAATAGTATATAGCGTTATACGTCATTTAGTGACGCAGTATAACGTTATACGTTGTAACGTAATGCTCCATAACGTGATGCGTCATATAGTAATGCAATATAACGTTATACGTTATAACCTAACAGTATATGACGTTATTCGTCATATAGTGATGCAATATGTAGTCATACGTTATAGCGTAATACTCTATTACGTTATACGTTATAATGTAATAGTATATGACGTTATGCGTCATATAGTGGCGCAATATAACGTTATAAGTGATATAGTGATGCAATATAACGTTATGCGTTATAACGTAATAGTGTAAACGTTATACGTCATACAGTGGTGCAATATAACGTTATACCTTATAACGTAATAGTATATAAGGTTATACTTCATTTAGTGATGCAATATATCGTTATACCTTATAACGTTAGTATATATAAGGTTATACTTCATATAGTGATGCAATATAACGTTATACCTTATAACTTACTAGTATATAACGCTATACGTCATATAGTGACTCAGTATAACGTTATAGGTTGTAACGTAATACTCCATAATGTTATACGTCATATAGTAATGCAATATAACGTAATAAGTTATAACGTAATAGTATAAAGGTTATACGTCATATAGTGGTGCAATATAACGTTATAAGTCATATAGTGATGCAGTACATCGTAATAGGTTATAACGTAATGGTATATAAAGTTATACGTCACATAGTAATGCAGTATAACGTTATACGTTATAAAAGTATATGACGTTATACGTCAATTAGAGATGCAGTATAACGTTATAGGGAATAACGTAATAGTATATAACGTTATACGTCACACAGTGAGAAAATATATCGTTATCCGTTAAAACGTAATAGGATATAACGTTATACGTCATATAGTGATGCAGTGCATCGTTATAGGTTATAACGTAACAGTATATGACGTTATACGTCTTATAGTGGTGCAATATATCGTTATACCTTATAACGTAATAGTATATAATGTTATACTTCATATAGTGATGCAATATATCGTTATACCTTATAACGTAAGTATATATAAGGTTATACTTCATATAGTGATGCAATATATCGTTATACCTTATAACGTAATAGTATATAACGCTATACGTCATATAGTGACGCAATATAACGTTATAGGTTGTAACGTAATACTCCATAACGTTACACGTCATATAGTAATGCAATATAACGTTATAGGTTAAAACGTAATACTCCATAACGTTATACTTCATATAGTGATGCAATATATCGTTATAACTTATAACGTAATAGTATATAATGTTATACTTCATATAGTGATGCAATATATCGTTATACCTTATAACATAAGTATATATAAGGTTATGCTTCATATAGTGATGCAATATATCGTTATACCTTATAACGTAATAGTATATAACGCTATACGTCATATAGTGACGCAATATAACGTTATAGGTTGTAACGTAATACTCCATAACGTTATACGTCATATAGTAATGCAATATAACGTTATAGGTTAAAACGTAATACTCCATAACGTTATACGTCATATAGTGATGCAATATAACGTTATAAATTATAACGTAATAGTATAAACGTTATACGTCATATAGTGGTGCAATATAACCTTATAAGTCATATAGTGATGCAGTATAACGTTATGCGTTATAACGTAATAGCATATAACGTTATTCGTCACATAGTGATGCAATATATCGTTTTAAGTTATGACGTAATAGTATATAACGTTATACGTCATATAGTGATGCAGTATAACGTTATAGGTTATAACGCAATAGTATATATCGTTATACGTCACATAGTGATGCAATATGTCGTTATACGTTGTAACGTAATACTCCATAACGTTATACGTCATATAGTAATGCAATATAACGTTATAGGTTAAAACGTAATACTCCATAACGTTATACGTCATATAGTGATGCAATATAACGTTATAAATTATAACGTAATAGTATAAACGTTATACGTCATATAGTGGTGCAATATAACCTTATAATTCATATAGTGATGCAGTATAACGTTATGCGTTATAACGTAATAGCATATAAGGTTATTCGTCACATAGTGATGCAATATATCGTTATACGTTATAGCGTAACAGTATATGACGTTATTCGTCATATAGTGGTGCAATATGTAGTCATACGTTATAGCGTAATACTCTATTACGTTATACGTCATAATGTAACATTATATGACGTTATGCGTCATATAGTGATACAATATAACGTTATAAGTCATATAGTGGTGTCATATAACGTTTTACCTTATAGCGTAATAGTATATAACGTTATGCGTCATAGAGTTATGCAGCATAGTGTTATAGGTTATAACGTAATAGTCTATACCGTTATACGTCATATAGTGATGCAATATAACGATATGCGTTATAACGTAATAACATATAACGTTATTCGCCACATAGTGATGCAATATATCGTTATACGTTGTAACGTAGTACTCATTAACGTTATACGCTATATAGTAATGCAATATAACGTTATACGTTAAAACGTAATACTCCATAACGTTATACGTCATATAGTGATGCAATATAACGTTATAAATTATAACGTAATGGTATAAACGTTATACACCATATAGTGATGCATTATAACGTTATAAGTGACATAGTGATGCAACATAACGTTATAAGTGATATAGCGATGCAATATAACGTTATGCGCTATAACGTAATAGTATAAATCGTTGTACGATATAAGGTAATACTCTATAACGCTATACGTTATGACGTAATACTCCATAATGTTATACGTCATATAGTAATGCAATATAACGTAATAAGTTATAACGTAATAGTATAAAGGTTATACGTCATATAGTGGTGCAATATAACGTTATAAGTCATATAGTGATGCAGTACATCGTTATAGGTTATAACGTAATAGTATATGACGTTATACGTCATATAGTGGTGCAATATATCGTTATACCTTATAACGTAATAGTATAAACGTTATACGTCATATAGTGGTGCAATATAACGTTATACCTTATAACGTAATAGTATATAAGGTTATACTTCATATAGTGATGCAATATATCGTTATACCTTATAACGTAAGTATATATAAGGTTATACTTCATATAGTGATGCAATATATCGTTATACCTTATAACGTAATAGTATATAACGCTATACGTCATATAGCGAAGCAGTATAACGTGATAGGTTGTAACGTAATACTCCATAACGTTATACGTCATATAGTAATGCAATATAACGTTATAAGTTATAACGTAATAGTATAAACGTTATACGTCATATAGTGGTGCAATATAACGTTATAAGTCATATAGTGATGCAGTACATCGTTATAGGTTATAACGTAACAGTATATGACGTTATACGTCTTATAGTGGTGCAATATATCGTTATAACTTATAACGTAATAGTATATAAGGTTATACTTCATATAGTGAGGAAATATATCGTTATACCTTATAACGTAATAGTATATAACGCTATACGTCATATAGTGACGCAGTATAACGTCATAGGTTGTAACGTAATGCTCCATGGCGTTATGCGTCATATAGTAATGCAATATAACGTTATACATTATAACGTAATAGTATATAACGTTATACGTCACATAGTGATGCAGTATAACGTTATAGGTTATCACGCAATAGTATATAACGTTATTCGTCACATAGTGATGCAATTTGTAGTCATACGTTATAGCGTAATACTCTATTACGTTATACGTTATAATGTAATAGTATATGACGTTATGCGTCATATAGTGGCGCAATATAACGTTATAAGTGATATAGTGATGCAGTATAACGTTATAGGTTGTAACGTAATACTCAATAACATTATACGTCATATAGTAATGCAATATAACGTTATAAGTTATAACGTAATAGTATAAACGTTATACGTCATATAGTGGTGCAATATAACGTTATACCTTATAACGTAATAGTATATAAGGTTATACTTCATATAGTGATGCAATATATCGTTATACCTTATAACGTAAGTATATATAAGGTTATACTTCATATAGTGATGCAATATATCGTTATACCTTATAACGTAATAGTATATAACGCTATACGTCATATAGTGACGCAATATAACGTTATAGGTTGTAACGTAATACTCCATAACGTTATACTTCATATAGTGATGCAATATATCGTTATAACTTATAACGTAATAGTATATAATGTTATACTTCATATAGTGATGCAATATATCGTTATACCTTATAACGTAAGTATATATAAGGTTATACTTCATATAGTGATGCAATATATCGTTATACCTTATAACGTAATAGTATATAACGCTATACCTCATATAGTGACGCAATATAACGTTATAGGTTGTAACGTAATACTCCATAACGTTATACGTCATATAGTAATGCAATATAACGTTATAGGTTAAAACGTAATACTCCATAACGTTATACGTCATATAGTGATGCAATATAACGTTATAAATTATAACGTAATAGTATAAACGTTATACGTCATATAGTGGTGCAATATAACCTTATAAGTCGTATAGTGATGCAATATATCGTTATACCTTATAACGTAATAGTATATAACGCTATACCTCATATAGTGACGCAATATAACGTTATAGGTTGTAACGTAATACTCCATAACGTTATACGTCATATAGTAATGCAATATAACGTTATAGGTTAAAACGTAATACTCCATAACGTTATACGTCATATAGTGATGCAATATAACGTTATAAATTATAACGTAATAGTATAAACGTTATACGTCATATAGTGGTGCAATATAACCTTATAAGTCATATAGTGATGCAGTACATCGTTATAGGTTATAACGTAATAGTATATGACGCTATACGTCATATAGTGATGCAGCATAGTGTTATAGGTTATAACGTAATAGTCTATATCGTTATACGTCATATAGTGATGCAATATAACGTTATGCGTTATAACGTAATAACATATAACGTTATTCGTCACATAGTGATGCAATATATCGTTATACGTTGTAACGTAGTACTCATTAACGTTATACGCTATATAGTAATGCAATATAACGTTATACGTTAAAACGTAATACTCCATAACGTTATACGTCATATAGTGATGCAATATAACGTTATAAATTATAACGTAATGGTATAAACGTTATACACCATATAGTGATGCATTATAACGTTATAAGTGACATAGTGATGCAACATAACGTTATAAGTGATATAGCGATGCAATATAACGTTATGCGCTATAACGTAATAGTATAAATCGTTGTACGATATAAGGTAATACTCTATAACGCTATACGTTATGACGTAATACTCCATAATGTTATACGTCATATAGTAATGCAATATAACGTAATAAGTTATAACGTAATAGTATAAAGGTTATACGTCATATAGTGGTGCAATATAACGTTATAAGTCATATAGTGATGCAGTACATCGTAATAGGTTATAACGTAATGGTATATAAAGTTATACGTCACATAGTGATGCAGTACATCGTTATAGGTTATAACGTAATAGTATATGACGTTATACGTCATATAGTGGTGCAATATATCGTTATACCTTATAACGTAATAGTATATAAGGTTATACTTCATATAGTGATGCAATATATCGTTATACCTTAAAACGTACGAGTATATAAGGTTATACTTCATATAGTGATGCAATATATCGTTATACCTTATAACGTAATAGTATATAACGCTATACGTCATATAGCGAAGCAGTATAACGTGATAGGTTGTAACGTAATACTCCATAACGTTATACGTCATATAGTAATGCAATATAACGTTATAAGTTATAACGTAATAGTATAAATGTTATACGTCATATAGTGGTGCAATATAACGTTATAAGTCATATAGTGATGCAGTACATCGTTATAGGTTATAACGTAACAGTATATGACGTTATACGTCTTATAGTGGTGCAATATATCGTTATAACTTATAACGTAATAGTATATAAGGTTATACTTCATATAGTGATGAAATATATCGTTATACCTTATAACGTAATAGTATATAACGCTATACGTCATATAGTGA
>NW_026109501.1:0-33412 GCF_024516045.1 Bombus affinis | reverse complement strand
ACGTAACAATATATAACGTTATACGTTATATGGTAATACTATATAACGATATACGTTATTACGTAATAGTATATATCGTTATACGTTATAACGTAACACTATATAACGTTATACGTTATATGGTAATTCTATATAACGTTATACGTTATTCCGTAATAGTATATATCGTTTTACGTTATATGGTAATGCTATATAACGTTATTCGTTATATAGTAATAGTATATATCGTTATACGTTATAACGTAACAATATATAACGTTATACGTTATATGGTAATACTATATATCGTTATACGTTATAACGTAACAATATATAACGTTATACGTTATATGGTAATACTATATAACGATATACGTTATTACGTAATAGTATATATCGTTATAGGTTATAACGTAATACTATATAACGTTATACGTTATATGGTAATTCTATATAACGTTATACGTTATTACGTAATAGTATATATCGTTTTACCTTATATGGTAATGCTATATAACGTTATACGTTATAGCGTAACACTATATAACGTTATACGTTATATGGTAATAGTATATATCGCTATACGTTATAACGTAACAATATATAACGTTATACGTTATATGGTAGTACTATATAACGATATGCGTTATTACGTAATAGTATATATCGTTATACGTTATAACGTAACACTATATAACGTTATACGTTATATGGTAATTCTATATAACGTTATACGTTATTCCGTAATACTATATATCGCTTTACGTTATATGGTAATGCTATATAACGTTATACGTTATATGGTAATAGTATATATCGCTATACTTTGTAACGTAACAATATATAACGTTATACGTTATATGGTAATACTATATAACGATATACGTTATTACGTAGTAGTATATATCGTTATATGTTATAACGTAACACTATATAACGTTATACGTTATATGGTAATTCTATATAACGTTATACGTTACTCCGTAATAGTATATATCGTTTTACGTTATATGGTAATACTATATAACGATATACGTTATTACGTAATAGTATATATCGTTATACGTTATAACGTAACACTATATAACGTTATACGTTACATGGTAATAGTATATATCGTTATACGTTATAACGTCACAATATATAACGTTATACGTTATATGGTAATAGTATATATCGTTATACGTTATAACGTAACAATATATAACGTAATACGTTATATGGTAATACTATATAACGATATACGTTATTACGTAATAGTATATATCGTTATACGTTATAACGTAACACTATATAACGTTATACGTTATATGGTAATACTATGTATCGTTATACGTTATAACGTAACAATATATAACGTTATACGTTATATGGTAATACTATATAACAATATACGTTATTACGAAATAGTATATATCGTTTTACGTTATATGGTAATGCTATATAACGATATACGTTATAACGTAACACTATATAACGCTATACGTTGTATGGTAATACTGTATATCGTTATACGTTATAACGTAACAATATATAACGTTATACGTTATATGGTAATACTATATAACGATATACGTTATTACGTAATAGTATATATCGTTATACGTTATAACGTAACACTATATAACGTTATACGTTATATGGTAATTCTATATAACGTTATACGCTATTACGTAATAGTATATATCGTTTTACGTTATATGGTAATGCTATATAACGTTATACGTTATAACGTAACACTATATAACGTTATTCGTTATATGGTAATAATATATATCGTTATACGTTATAACGTAACAATATATAACGTTATACGTTATATGGTAATACTATATATCGTTATACTTTATAACGTAACAATATATAACGTTATACGTTATATGGTAATACTATATAACGATATACGTTATTACGTAATAGTATATATCGTTATACGTTATAACGTAATACTATATAACGTTATACGTTATATGGTAATACTATATAACGATATACGTTATTACGTAATAGTATATATCGTTATACGTTATAACGTAACACTATATAACGTTATACGTTATATGGTAATTCTATATAACGTTATACGTTATTACGTAATAGTATATATCGTTTTACGTTATATGGTAATGGCTATATAACGTTATACGTTATAACGTAACACTATATAACGTTATTTGTTATATGGTAATAGTATATATCGTTATACTTTATAACGTAACAACATATAACGTTATACGTTATATGGTAATACTATATATCGTTATACTTTATAACGTAACAATATATAACGTTATACGTTATATGGTATACTATATAACGATATACGTTATTACGTAATAGTATATATCGTTATACGTTATAACGTAATACTATATAACGTTATACGTTATATGGTAATACTATATAACGATATACGTTATTACGTAATAGTATATATCGTTTATACGTTATAACGTAACACTATATAACGTTATACGTTATATGGTAATACTATGTATCGTTATACGTTATAACGTAACAATATATAACGTTATACGTTATATGGTAATACTATATAACAATATACGTTATTACGAAATAGTATATATCGTTTTTACGTTATATGGTAATGCTATATAACGATATACGTTATAACGTAACACTATATAACGCTATACGTTGTATGGTAATACTGTATATCGTTATACGTTATAACGTAACAATATATAACGTTATACGTTATATGGTAATACTATATAACGTATACGTTATTACGTAATAGTATATATCGTTATACGTTATAACGTAACACTATATAACGTTATACGTTATATGGTAATTCTATATAACGTTATACGCTATTACGTAATAGTATATATCGTTTTACGTTATATGGTAATGCTATATAACGTTATACGTTATAACGTAACACTATATAACGTTATTCGTTATATGGTAATAATATATATCGTTATACGTTATAACGTAACAATATATAACGTTATACGTTATATGGTAATACTATATATCGTTATACTTTATAACGTAACAATATATAACGTTATACGTTATATGGTAATACTATATAACGATATACGTTATTACGTAATAGTATATATCGTTATACGTTATAACGTAATACTATATAACGTTATACGTTATATGGTAATACTATATAACGATATACGTTATTACGTAATAGTATATATCGTTATACGTTATAACGTAACACTATATAACGTTATACGTTATATGGTAATTCTATATAACGTTATACGTTATTACGTAATAGTATATATCGTTTTACGTTATATGGTAATGCTATATAACGTTATACGTTATAACGTAACACTATATAACGTTATTTGTTATATGGTAATAGTATATATCGTTATACTTTATAACGTAACAATATATAACGTTTATACGTTATATGGTAATACTATATATCGTTATACTTTATAACGTAACAATATATAACGTTATACGTTATATGGTAATACTATATAACGATATACGTTATTACGTAATAGTATATATCGTTATACGTTATAACGTAATACTATATAACGTTATACGTTATATGGTAATACTATATAACGATATACGTTATTACGTAATAGTATATATCGTTATACGTTATAACGTAACACTATATAACGTTATACGTTATATGGTAATTCTATATAACGTTATACGTTATTACGTAATAGTATATATCGTTTTACGTTATATGGTAATGCTATATAACGTTATACGTTATAACGTAACACTATATAACGTTATTTGTTATATGGTAATAGTATATATCGTTATACGTTATAACGTAACAATATATAACGTTATACGTTATATGGTAATACTATATAACGATATACGTTATTACGTAATAGTATATATCGTTATACGTTATAAGGTAACACTATATAACGTTATACGTTATATGGTAATTCTATATAACGTTATACGTTATTCCGTAATACTATATATCGTTTTACGTTATATGGTAATGCTATATAACGTTATACGTTATATGGTAATTCTATATAACGTTATACGTTATTACGCAATAGTATATATCGTTTTACCTTATATGGTAATGCCATATAACGTTATACGTTATAACGTAACACTATATAACGTTATACGTTATATGGTAATACTATATATCGTTATACGTTATATGGTAATACTATATAACGATATACGTTATTACGTAATAGAATACATCGTTATACGTTATAACGTAACACTATATAACGTTATACGTTATATGGTAATTCTATATAACGTTATACGTTATTCGTAATACTATATATCGTTTTACGTTATATGGTAATGCTATATAACGTTATTCGTTATATAGTAATAGTATATATCGTTATACGTTATAACGTAACAATATATAACGTTATACGTTATATGGTAATACTATATATCGTTTATACGTTATAACGTAACAATATATAACGTTATACGTTATATGGTAATACTATATAACTATATACGTTATTACGTAATAGTATATATCGTTATAAGTTATAACGTAACACTATATAACGCTATACGTTATATGGTAATTCTATATAACGTTATACGTTATTCCGTAATAGTATATATCGTTTTACGTTATATGGTAATACTATATAACGATATACGTTATTACGTAATAGTATATATCGTTATACGTTATAACATAATACTATATAACGTTATACGTTATATGGTAATTCTATATAACGTTATACGTTATTACGTAATAGTATATATCGTTTTACCTTATATGGTAATGCTATATAACGTTATACGTTATAGCGTAACACTATATAACGTTATACGTTATATGGTAATAGTATATATCGCTATACGTTATAACGTAACAATATATAACGTTATACGTTATATGGTAATACTATATAACGATATACGTTATTACGTAATAGTATATATCGTTATACGTTATAAGGTAACACTATATAACGTTATACGTTATATGGTAATTCTATATAACGTTATACGTTATTCCGTAATACTATATATCGTTTTACGTTATATGGTAATGCTATATAACGTTATACGTTATATGGTAATTCTATATAACGTTATACGTTATTACGCAATAGTATATATCGTTTTACCTTATATGGTAATGCCATATAACGTTATACGTTATAACGTAACACTATATAACGTTATACGTTATATGGTAATACTATATATCGTTATACGTTATATGGTAATACTATATAACGATATACGTTATTACGTAATAGAATACATCGTTATACGTTATAACGTAACACTATATAACGTTATACGTTATATGGTAATTCTATATAACGTTATACGTTATTCCGTAATACTATATATCGTTTTACGTTATATGGTAATGCTATATAACGTTATTCGTTATATAGTAATAGCTATATATCGTTATACGTTATAACGTAACAATATATAACGTTATACGTTATATGGTAATACTATATATCGTTATACGTTATAACGTAACAATATATAACGTTATACGTTATATGGTAATACTATATAACGATATATGTTATTACGTAATAGTATATATCGTTATACGTTATAACGTAACACTATATAACGTTATACGTTATATGGTAATTCTATATAACGTTATACGTTATATGGTAATACTATATAACAATATACGTTATTACGAAATAGTATATATCGTTTTACGTTATATGGTAATGCTATATAACGATATACGTTATAACGTAACACTATATAACGCTATACGCTGTATGGTAATACTGTATATCGTTATACGTTATAACGCAACAATATATAACGTTATACGTTATATGGTAATACTATATAACGATATACGTTATTACGTAATAGAATACATCGTTATACGTTATAACGTAACACTATATAACGTTATACGTTATATGGTAATTCTATATAACGTTACACGTTATTACGTGATAGTATATATCGTTTTACGTTATATGGTAATGCTATATAACGTTATACGTTATAACTTAACACTATATAACGTTATTCGTTATATGGTAATAGTATATATCGTTATACGTTATAACGTAACAATATATAACGTTATACGTTATATGGTAATACTATATATCGTTATACGTTATAACGTAACAATATATAACGTTATACGTTATATGGTAATACTATATAACGATATACGTTATTACGTAATAGAATACATCGTTATACGTTATAACGTAACACTATATAACGTTATACGTTATATGGTAATTCTATATAACGTTACACGTTATTACGTAATAGTATAGTATCGTTTTACGTTATATGGTAATGCTATATAACGTTATACGTTATAACGTAACACTATATAACGTTATTCGTTATATGGTAATAGTATATATCGTTATACGTTATAACGTAACAATATATAACGTTATACGTTATATGGTAATACTATATATCGTTATACGTTATAACGTAACAATATATAACGTTATACGTTATATGGTAATACTATATATCGTTATACGTTATAACGTAACACTATATAACGTTATACGTTATATGGTAATACTATATAACGATATACGTTATTACGTAATAGCATATATCGTTATACGTTATAACGTAACACTATATAACGTTATACGTTATATGGTAATTCTATATTACGTTATACGTATTCCGTAATACTATATATCGTTTTACGTTATATGGTAATGCTATATAACGTTATTCGTTATATAGTAATAGTATATATCGTTATACGTTGTAACGTAACAATATATAACGTTATACGTTATATGGTAATACTGTATATCGTTATACGTTATAACGTAACAATATATAACGTTATACGTTATATGGTAATACTATATAACGATATATGTTATTACGTAATAGTATATATCGTATACGTTATACGTAACACTATATAACGTTATACGTTATATGGTAATGCTATATAACGTTATACGTTATATGGTAATTCTGTATAACGTTATACGTTATTACGCAATAGTATATATCGTTTTACCTTATATGGTAATGCCATATAACGTTATACGTTATTCCGTAATAGTATATATCGTTTTACGTTATATGGTAATGCTATATAACGTTATACGTTATATGGTAATAGTATATATCGCTATACGTTATAACGTAACAATGTATAACGTTATACGTTTATATGGTAATACTATATAACGATATACGTTATTACGTAGTAGTATATATCGTTATATGTTATAACGTAACACTATATAACGTTATACGTTATATGGTAATTCTATATAACGTTATACGTTACTCCGTAATAGTATATATCGTTTTACGTTATATGGTAATACTATATAACAATATACGTTATTACGTAATAGTATATATCGTTATACGTTATAACGTAACACTATATAACGTTATACGTTACATGGTAATAATATATATCGTTATACGTTATAACGTCACAATATATAACGTTATACGTTATATGGTAATAGTATATATCGTTGTACGTTATAACGTAACAATATATAACGTAATACGTTATATGGTAATACTATATAACGATATACGTTATTACGTAATAGTATATATCGTTATACGTTATAACGTAACACTATATATCGTTTTACGATATATGGTAATGCTATATAACGTTATACGTTATAACGTAACACTATATAACGTTATACGTTATATGGTAATACTATATATCGTTATACGTTATAACGTAACAATATATAACGTTATACGTTATATGGTAATACTATATAACGTTATACGTTATATGGTAATTCTATATAACGTTATACGTTATTACGTAATAGTATATATCGTTATACGTTATATGGTAATTCTATATAACGTTATACGTTATTCCGTAATAGTATATATCGTTTTACGTTATATGGTAATGCTATATAACGTTATACGTTATATGGTAATAGTATATATCGCTATACGTTATAACGTAACAATATATAACGTTATACGTTATATGGTAATACTATATAACTATATACGTTATTACGTAATAGTATATATCGTTATAAGTTATAACGTAACACTATATAACGCTATACGTTATATGGTAATTCTATATAACGTTATACGTTATTCCGTAATAGTATATATCGTTTTACGTTATATGGTAATACTATATAACGATATACGTTATTACGTAATAGTATATATCGTTATACGTTATAACATAATACTATATAACGTTATACGTTATATGGTAATTCTATATAACGTTATACGTTATTACGTAATAGTATATATCGTTTTACCTTATATGGTAATGCTATATAACGTTATACGTTATAGCGTAACACTATATAACGTTATACGTTATATGGTAATAGTATATATCGCTATACGTTATAACGTAACAATATATAACGTTATACGTTATATGGTAATACTATATAACGATATACGTTATTACGTAATAGTATATATCGTTATACGTTATAAGGTAACACTATATAACGTTATACGTTATATGGTAATTCTATATAACGTTATACGTTATTCCGTAATACTATATATCGTTTTACGTTATATGGTAATGCTATATAACGTTATACGTTATATGGTAATTCTATATAACGTTATACGTTATTACGCAATAGTATATATCGTTTTACCTTATATGGTAATGCCATATAACGTTATACGTTATAACGTAACACTATATAACGTTATACGTTATATGGTAATACTATATATCGTTATACGTTATATGGTAATACTATATAACGATATACGTTATTACGTAATAGAATACATCGTTATACGTTATAACGTAACACTATATAACGTTATACGTTATATGGTAATTCTATATAACGTTATACGTTATTCCGTAATACTATATATCGTTTTACGTTATATGGTAATGCTATATAACGTTATTCGTTATATAGTAATAGTATATATCGTTATACGTTATAACGTAACAATATATAACGTTATACGTTATATGGTAATACTATATATCGTTATACGTTATAACGTAACAATATATAACGTTATACGTTATATGGTAATACTATATAACTATATACGTTATTACGTAATAGTATATATCGTTATAAGTTATAACGTAACACTATATAACGCTATACGTTATATGGTAATTATATATAACGTTATACGTTATTCCGTAATAGTATATATCGTTTTACGTTATATGGTAATACTATATAACGATATACGTTATTACGTAATAGTATATATCGTTATACGTTATAACATAATACTATATAACGTTATACGTTATATGGTAATTCTATATAACGTTATACGTTATTACGTAATAGTATATATCGTTTTACCTTATATGGTAATGCTATATAACGTTATACGTTATAGCGTAACACTATATAACGTTATACGTTATATGGTAATAGTATATATCGCTATACGTTATAACGTAACAATATATAACGTTATACGTTATATGGTAATACTATATAACGATATACGTTATTACGTAATAGTATATATCGTTATACGTTATAAGGTAACACTATATAACGTTATACGTTATATGGTAATTCTATATAACGTTATACGTTATTCCGTAATACTATATATCGTTTTACGTTATATGGTAATGCTATATAACGTTATACGTTATATGGTAATTCTATATAACGTTATACGTTATTACGCAATAGTATATATCGTTTTACCTTATATGGTAATGCCATATAACGTTATACGTTATAACGTAACACTATATAACGTTATACGTTATATGGTAATACTATATATCGTTATACGTTATATGGTAATACTATATAACGATATACGTTATTACGTAATAGAATACATCGTTATACGTTATAACGTAACACTATATAACGTTATACGTTATATGGTAATTCTATATAACGTTATACGTTATTCCGTAATACTATATATCGTTTTACGTTATATGGTAATGCTATATAACGTTATTCGTTATATAGTAATAGTATATATCGTTATACGTTATAACGTAACAATATATAACGTTATACGTTATATGGTAATACTATATATCGTTATACGTTATAACGTAACAATATATAACGTTATACGTTATATGGTAATACTATATAACGATATATGTTATTACGTAATAGTATATATCGTTATACGTTATAACGTAACACTATATAACGTTATACGTTATATGGTAATTCTATATAACGTTATACGTTATATGGTAATACTATATAACAATATACGTTATTACGAAATAGTATATATCGTTTTACGTTATATGGTAATGCTATATAACGATATACGTTATAACGTAACACTATATAACGCTATACGCTGTATGGTAATACTGTATATCGTTATACGTTATAACGCAACAATATATAACGTTATACGTTATATGGTAATACTATATAACGATATACGTTATTACGTAATAGAATACATCGTTATACGTTATAACGTAACACTATATAACGTTATACGTTATATGGTAATTCTATATAACGTTACACGTTATTACGTGATAGTATATATCGTTTTACGTTATATGGTAATGCTATATAACGTTATACGTTATAACTTAACACTATATAACGTTATTCGTTATATGGTAATAGTATATATCGTTATACGTTATAACGTAACAATATATAACGTTATACGTTATATGGTAATACTATATATCGTTATACGTTATAACGTAACAATATATAACGTTATACGTTATATGGTAATACTATATATCGTTATACGTTATAACGTAACACTATATAACGTTATACGTTATATGGTAATACTATATAACGATATACGTTATTACGTAATAGCATATATCGTTATACGTTATAACGTAACACTATATAACGTTATACGTTATATGGTAATTCTATATTACGTTATACGTTATTCCGTAATACTATATATCGTTTTACGTTATATGGTAATGCTATATAACGTTATTCGTTATATAGTAATAGTATATATCGTTATACGTTGTAACGTAACAATATATAACGTTATACGTTATATGGTAATACTGTATATCGTTATACGTTATAACGTAACAATATATAACGTTATACGTTATATGGTAATACTATATAACGATATATGTTATTACGTAATAGTATATATCGTTATACGTTATAACGTAACACTATATAACGTTATACGTTATATGGTAATGCTATATAACGTTATACGTTATATGGTAATTCTGTATAACGTTATACGTTATTACGCAATAGTATATATCGTTTTACCTTATATGGTAATGCCATATAACGTTATACGTTATTCCGTAATAGTATATATCGTTTTACGTTATATGGTAATGCTATATAACGTTATACGTTATATGGTAATAGTATATATCGCTATACGTTATAACGTAACAATGTATAACGTTATACGTTATATGGTAATACTATATAACGATATACGTTATTACGTAGTAGTATATATCGTTATATGTTATAACGTAACACTATATAACGTTATACGTTATATGGTAATTCTATATAACGTTATACGTTACTCCGTAATAGTATATATCGTTTTACGTTATATGGTAATACTATATAACAATATACGTTATTACGTAATAGTATATATCGTTATACGTTATAACGTAACACTATATAACGTTATACGTTACATGGTAATAATATATATCGTTATACGTTATAACGTCACAATATATAACGTTATACGTTATATGGTAATAGTATATATCGTTATACGTTATAACGTAACAATATATAACGTAATACGTTATATGGTAATACTATATAACGATATACGTTATTACGTAATAGTATATATCGTTATACGTTATAACGTAACACTATATATCGTTTTACGATATATGGTAATGCTATATAACGTTATACGTTATAACGTAACACTATATAACGTTATACGTTATATGGTAATACTATATATCGTTATACGTTATAACGTAACAATATATAACGTTATACGTTATATGGTAATACTATATAACGTTATACGTTATATGGTAATTCTATATAACGTTATACGTTATTACGTAATAGTATATATCGTTATACGTTATATGGTAATTCTATATAACGTTATACATTGGTAACAATATATAACGTTATACGTTATATGGTAATACTATATAACGATATATGTTATTACGTAATAGTATATATCGTTATACGTTTTAACGTAACACTATATAACGTTATACGTTATATGGTAATTCTATATAACGTTATACGTTATATGGTAATACTATATAACAATATACGTTATTACGAAATAGTATATATCGTTTTACGTTATATGGTAATGCTATATAACGATATACGTTATAACGTAACACTATATAACGCTATACGCTGTATGGTAATACTCTATATCGTTATACGTTATAACGCAACAATATATAACGTTATACGTTATATGGTAATACTATATAACGATATACGTTATTACGTAATAGAATACATCGTTATACGTTATAACGTAACACTATATAACGTTATACGTTATATGGTAATTCTATATAACGTTACACGTTATTACGTAATAGTATATATCGTTTTACGTTATATGGTAATGCTATATAACGTTATACGTTGTAACGTAACACTATATAACGTTATTCGTTATATGGTAATAGTATATATCGTTATACGTTATAACGTAACAATATATAACGTTATACGTTATATGGTAATACTATATATCGTTATACGTTATAACGTAACAATATATAACGTTATACGTTATATGGTAATACTATATAACGATATACGTTATTACGTAATAGAATACATCGTTATACGTTATAACGTAACACTATATAAAGTTATACGTTATATGGTAATTCTATATAACGTTACACGTTATTACGTAATAGTATATATCGTTTTACGTTATATGGTAATGCTATATAACGTTATACGTTATAACGTAACACTATATAACGTTATTCGTTATATGGTAATAGTATATATCGTTATACGTTATATGGTAATGCTATATAACGTTATACGTTATAACGTAACACTATATAACGTTATTTGTTATATGGTAATAGTATATATCGTTATACGTTATATGGTAATTCTATATAACGTTATACGTTATTACGTAATAGTATATATCGTTTTACCTTATATGGTAATGCTATATAACGTTATACGTTATAGCGTAACACTATATAACGTTATACGATATATGGTAATAGTATATATCGCTATACGTTATAACGTAACAATATATAACGTTATACGTTATATGGTAATACTATATAACGATATACGTTATTACGTAATAGTATATATCGTTATACGTTATAACGTAACACTATATAACGTTATACGTTATATGGTAATTCTATATAACGTTATACGTTATTCCGTAATACTATATATCGTTTTACGTTATATGGTAATGCTATATAACGATATACGTTATAACGTAACACTATATAACGCTATACGTTGTATGGTAATACTGTATATCGTTATACGTTATAACGTAACAATATATAACGTTATACGTTATATGGTAATACTATATAACGATATACGTTATTACGTAATAGTATATATCGTTATACGTTATAACGTAACACTATATATCGTTTTACGATATATGGTAATGCTATATAACGTTATACGTTATAACGTAACACTATATAACGTTATACGTTATATGGTAATAGTATATATCGCTATACGTTATAACGTAACAATATATAACGTTATACGTTATATGGTAATACTATATAACAATATACGTTATTACGAAATAGTATATATCGTTTTACGTTATATGGTAATGCTATATAACGATATACGTTATAACGTAACACTATATAACGCTATACGTTGTATGGTAATACTGTATATCGTTATACGTTATAACGTAAGAATATATAACGTTATACGTTATATGGTAATACGATATGACGATATACGTTATTACGTAATAGTATATATCGTTATATGTTATAACGTAACACTATATAACGTTATACGTTATATGGTAATTCTATATAACGTTATACGTTATTCCGTAATAGTATATATCGTTTTACGTTATATGGTAATGCTATATAACGTTATACGTTATATGGTAATAGTATATATCGCTATACGTTATAACGTAACAATGTATAACGTTATACGTTATATGGTAATACTATATAACGATATACGTTATTACGTAGTAGTATATATCGTTATATGTTATAACGTAACACTATATAACGATATACGTTATATGGTAATTCTATATAACGTTATACGTTACTCCGTAATAGCATATATCGTTTTACGTTATATGGTAATACTATATAACAATATACGTTATTACGTAATAGTATATATCGTTATACGTTATAACGTAACACTATATAACGTTATACGTTACATGGTAATAATATATATCGTTATACGTTATAACGTCACAATATATAACGTTATACGTTATATGGTAATAGTATATATCGTTATACGTTATAACGTAACAATATATAACGTAATACGTTATATGGTAATACTATATAACGATATACGTTATTACGTAATAGTATATATCGTTATACGTTATAACGTAACACTATATATCGTTTTACGATATATGGTAATGCTATATAACGTTATACGTTATAACGTAACACTATATAACGTTATACGTTATATGGTAATACTATATATCGTTATACGTTATAACGTAACAATATATAACGTTATACGTTATATGGTAATACTATATAACGTTATACGTTATATGGTAATTCTATATAACGTTATACGTTATTACGTAATAGTATATATCGTTATACGTTATATGGTAATTCTATATAACGTTATACGTTATTCCGTAATAGTATATATCGTTTTACGTTATATGGTAATGCTATATAACGTTATACGTTATATGGTAATAGTATATATCGCTATACGTTATAACGTAACAATATATGACGTTATACGTTATATGGTAATACTATATAACGATATACGTTATTACGTAATAGTATATATCGTTATACGTTATAACGTAACACTATATAACGCTATACGTTATATGGTAATTCTATATAACGTTATACGTTATTCCGTAATAGTATATATCGTTTTACGTTATATGGTAATACTATATAACGATATACGTTATTACGTAATAGTATATATCGTTATACGTTATAACATAATACTATATAACGTTATACGTTATATGGTAATTCTATATAACGTTATACGTTATTACGTAATAGTATATATCGTTTTACCTTATATGGTAATGCTATATAACGTTATACGTTATAGCGTAACACTATATAACGTTATACGTTATATGGTAATAGTATATATCGCTATACGTTATAACGTAACAATATATAACGTTATACGTTATATGGTAATACTATATAACGATATACGTTATTACGTAATAGTATATATCGTTATACGTTATAACGTAACACTATATAACGTTATACGTTATATGGTAATTCTATATAACGTTATACGTTATTCCGTAATACTATATATCGTTTTACGTTATATGGTAATGCTATATAACGTTATACGTTATATGGTAATTCTATATAACGTTATACGTTATTACGCAATAGTATATATCGTTTTACCTTATATGGTAATGCCATATAACGTTATACGTTATAACGTAACACTATATAACGTTATACGTTATATGGTAATACTATATACCGTTGTACGTTATAACGTAACAATATATAACGTTATACGTTATATGGTATTACTATATAACGATATATGTTATTACGTAATAGTATATATCGTTATACGTTATAACGTAACACTATATAACGTTATACGTTATATGGTAATTCTATATAACGTTATACGTTATTCCGTAATAGTATATATCGTTTTACGTTATATGGTAATGCTATATAACGTTATACGTTATATGGTAATAGTATATATCGCTATACGTTATAACGTAACAATATATAACGTTATACGTTATATGGTAATACTATATAACGATATACGTTATTACGTAATAGTATATATCGTTATACGTTATAACGTAACACTATATAACGTTATACGTTATATGGTAATTCTATATAACGTTATACGTTATTCCGTAATAGTATATATCGTTTTACGTTATATGGTAATGCTATATAACGTTATTCGTTATATAGTAATAGTATATATCGTTATACGTTATAACGTAACAATATATAACGTTATACGTTATATGGTAATACTATATATCGTTATACGTTATAACGTAACAATATATAACGTTATACGTTATATGGTAATACTATATAACGATATATGTTATTACGTAATAGTATATATCGTTATACGTTTTAACGTAACACTATATAACGTTATACGTTATATGGTAATTCTATATAACGTTATACGTTATATGGTAATTCTATATAACGTTATACGTTATATGGTAATACTATATAACAATATACGTTATTACGAAATAGTATATATCGTTTTACGTTATATGGTAATGCTATATAACGATATACGTTATAACGTAACACTATATAACGCTATACGCTGTATGGTAATACTGTATATCGTTATACGTTATAACGCAACAATATATAACGTTATACGTTATATGGTAATACTATATAACGATATACGTTATTACGTAATAGAATACATCGTTATACGTTATAACGTAACACTATATAACGTTATACGTTATATGGTAATTCTATATAACGTTACACGTTATTACGTAATAGTATATATCGTTTTACGTTATATGGTAATGCTATATAACGTTATACGTTGTAACGTAACACTATATAACGTTATTCGTTATATGGTAATAGTATATATCGTTATACGTTATAACGTAACAATATATAACGTTATACGTTATATGGTAATACTATATATCGTTATACGTTATAACGTAACAATATATAACGTTATACGTTATATGGTAATACTATATAACGATATACGTTATTACGTAATAGGATACATCGTTATACGTTATAACGTAACACTATATAAAGTTATACGTTATATGGTAATTCTATATAACGTTACACGTTATTACGTAATAGTATATATCGTTTTACGTTATATGGTAATGCTATATAACGTTATACGTTATAACGTAACACTATATAACGTTATTCGTTATATGGTAATAGTATATATCGTTATACGTTATATGGTAATGCTATATAACGTTATACGTTATAACGTAACACTATATAACGTTATTTGTTATATGGTAATAGTATATATCGTTATACGTTATATGGTAATTCTATATAACGTTATACGTTATTACGTAATAGTATATATCGTTTTACCTTATATGGTAATGCTATATAACGTTATACGTTATAGCGTAACACTATATAACGTTATACGATATATGGTAATAGTATATATCGCTATACGTTATAACGTAACAATATATAACGTTATACGTTATATGGTAATACTATATATCGTTATACGTTATAACGTAACAATATATAACGTTATACGTTATATGGTAATACTATATAACGATATACGTTATTACGTAATAGGATACATCGTTATACGTTATAACGTAACACTATATAAAGTTATACGTTATATGGTAATTCTATATAACGTTACACGTTATTACGTAATAGTATATATCGTTTTACGTTATATGGTAATGCTATATAACGTTATACGTTATAACGTAACACTATATAACGTTATTCGTTATATGGTAATAGTATATATCGTTATACGTTATATGGTAATGCTATATAACGTTATACGTTATAACGTAACACTATATAACGTTATTTGTTATATGGTAATAGTATATATCGTTATACGTTATATGGTAATTCTATATAACGTTATACGTTATTACGTAATAGTATATATCGTTTTACCTTATATGGTAATGCTATATAACGTTATACGTTATAGCGTAACACTATATAACGTTATACGATATATGGTAATAGTATATATCGCTATACGTTATAACGTAACAATATATAACGTTATACGTTATATGGTAATACTATATAACGATATACGTTATTACGTAATAGTATATATCGTTATACGTTATAACGTAACACTATATAACGTTATACGTTATATGGTAATTCTATATAACGTTATACGTTATTCCGTAATACTATATATCGTTTTACGTTATATGGTAATGCTATATAACGATATACGTTATAACGTAACACTATATAACGCTATACGTTGTATGGTAATACTGTATATCGTTATACGTTATAACGTAACAATATATAACGTTATACGTTATATGGTAATACTATATAACGATATACGTTATTACGTAATAGTATATATCGTTATACGTTATAACGTAACACTATATATCGTTTTACGATATATGGTAATGCTATATAACGTTATACGTTATAACGTAACACTATATAACGTTATACGTTATATGGTAATAGTATATATCGCTATACGTTATAACGTAACAATATATAACGTTATACGTTATATGGTAATACTATATAACAATATACGTTATTACGAAATAGTATATATCGTTTTACGTTATATGGTAATGCTATATAACGATATACGTTATAACGTAACACTATATAACGCTATACGTTGTATGGTAATACTGTATATCGTTATACGTTATAACGTAAGAATATATAACGTTATACGTTATATGGTAATACGATATGACGATATACGTTATTACGTAATAGTATATATCGTTATATGTTATAACGTAACACTATATAACGTTATACGTTATATGGTAATTCTATATAACGTTATACGTTATTCCGTAATAGTATATATCGTTTTACGTTATATGGTAATGCTATATAACGTTATACGTTATATGGTAATATTATATATCGCTATACGTTATAACGTAACAATGTATAACGTTATACGTTATATGGTAATACTATATAACGATATACGTTATTACGTAGTAGTATATATCGTTATATGTTATAACGTAACACTATATAACGATATACGTTATATGGTAATTCTATATAACGTTATACGTTACTCCGTAATAGCATATATCGTTTTACGTTATATGGTAATACTATATAACAATATACGTTATTACGTAATAGTATATATCGTTATACGTTATAACGTAACACTATATAACGTTATACGTTACATGGTAATAATATATATCGTTATACGTTATAACGTCACAATATATAACGTTATACGTTATATGGTAATAGTATATATCGTTATACGTTATAACGTAACAATATATAACGTAATACGTTATATGGTAATACTATATAACGATATACGTTATTACGTAATAGTATATATCGTTATACGTTATAACGTAACACTATATATCGTTTTACGATATATGGTAATGCTATATAACGTTATACGTTATAACGTAACACTATATAACGTTATACGTTATATGGTAATACTATATATCGTTATACGTTATAACGTAACAATATATAACGTTATACGTTATATGGTAATACTATATAACGTTATACGTTATATGGTAATTCTATATAACGTTATACGTTATTACGTAATAGTATATATCGTTATACGTTATATGGTAATTCTATATAACGTTATACGTTATTCCGTAATAGTATATATCGTTTTACGTTATATGGTAATGCTATATAACGTTATACGTTATATGGTAATAGTATATATCGCTATACGTTATAACGTAACAATATATGACGTTATACGTTATATGGTAATACTATATAACGATATACGTTATTACGTAATAGTATATATCGTTATACGTTATAACGTAACACTATATAACGCTATACGTTATATGGTAATTCTATATAACGTTATACGTTATTCCGTAATAGTATATATCGTTTTACGTTATATGGTAATACTATATAACGATATACGTTATTACGTAATAGTATATATCGTTATACGTTATAACATAATACTATATAACGTTATACGTTATATGGTAATTCTATATAACGTTATACGTTATTACGTAATAGTATATATCGTTTTACCTTATATGGTAATGCTATATAACGTTATACGTTATAGCGTAACACTATATAACGTTATACGTTATATGGTAATAGTATATATCGCTATACGTTATAACGTAACAATATATAACGTTATACGTTATATGGTAATACTATATAACGATATACGTTATTACGTAATAGTATATATCGTTATACGTTATAACGTAACACTATATAACGTTATACGTTATATGGTAATTCTATATAACGTTATACGTTATTCCGTAATACTATATATCGTTTTACGTTATATGGTAATGCTATATAACGTTATACGTTATATGGTAATTCTATATAACGTTATACGTTATTACGCAATAGTATATATCGTTTTACCTTATATGGTAATGCCATATAACGTTATACGTTATAACGTAACACTATATAACGTTATACGTTATATGGTAATACTATATACCGTTGTACGTTATAACGTAACAATATATAACGTTATACGTTATATGGTATTACTATATAACGATATATGTTATTACGTAATAGTATATATCGTTATACGTTATAACGTAACACTATATAACGTTATACGTTATATGGTAATTCTATATAACGTTATACGTTATTCCGTAATAGTATATATCGTTTTACGTTATATGGTAATGCTATATAACGTTATACGTTATATGGTAATAGTATATATCGCTATACGTTATAACGTAACAATATATAACGTTATACGTTATATGGTAATACTATATAACGATATACGTTATTACGTAATAGTATATATCGTTATACGTTATAACGTAACACTATATAACGTTATACGTTATATGGTAATTCTATATAACGTTATACGTTATTCCGTAATAGTATATATCGTTTTACGTTATATGGTAATGCTATATAACGTTATTCGTTATATAGTAATAGTATATATCGTTATACGTTATAACGTAACAATATATAACGTTATACGTTATATGGTAATACTATATATCGTTATACGTTATAACGTAACAATATATAACGTTATACGTTATATGGTAATACTATATAACGATATATGTTATTACGTAATAGTATATATCGTTATACGTTTTAACGTAACACTATATAACGTTATACGTTATATGGTAATTCTATATAACGTTATACGTTATATGGTAATACTATATAACAATATACGTTATTACGAAATAGTATATATCGTTTTACGTTATATGGTAATGCTATATAACGATATACGTTATAACGTAACACTATATAACGCTATACGCTGTATGGTAATACTGTATATCGTTATACGTTATAACGCAACAATATATAACGTTATACGTTATATGGTAATACTATATAACGATATACGTTATTACGTAATAGAATACATCGTTATACGTTATAACGTAACACTATATAACGTTATACGTTATATGGTAATTCTATATAACGTTACACGTTATTACGTAATAGTATATATCGTTTTACGTTATATGGTAATGCTATATAACGTTATACGTTGTAACGTAACACTATATAACGTTATTCGTTATATGGTAGTAGTATATATCGTTATACGTTATAACGTAACAATATATAACGTTATACGTTATATGGTAATACTATATATCGTTATACGTTATAACGTAACAATATATAACGTTATACGTTATATGGTAATACTATATAACGATATACGTTATTACGTAATAGAATACATCGTTATACGTTATAACGTAACACTATATAACGTTATACGTTATATGGTAATTCTATATAACGTTACACGTTATTACGTAATAGTATATATCGTTTTACGTTATATGGTAATGCTATATAACGTTATACGTTATAACGTAACACTATATAACGTTATTCGTTATATGGTAATAGTATATATCGTTATACGTTATAACGTAACAATATATAACGTTATACGTTATATTGTAATACTATATATCGTTATACGTTATAACGTAACAATATATAACGTTATACGTTATATGGTAATACTATATATCGTTATACGTTATAACGTAACACTATATAACGTTATACGTTATATGGTAATTCTATATAACGTTATACGTAATTACGTAATAGTATATATCGTTTTACGTTATATGGTAATGCTATATAACGTTATACGTTATAACGTAACACTATATAACGTTATTTGTTATATGGTAATAGTATATATCGTTATACGTTATAACGTAACAATATATAACGTTATACGTTATATGGCAATACTATATATCGTTATACGTTATAACGTAACAATATATAACGTTATGCGTTATATGGTAATACTATATAACGATATACGTTATTACGTAATAGTATATATCGTTATACGTTACAACGTATTACTATATAACGTTATACGTTATATGGTAATTCTATATAACGTTATACGTTATTACGTAATAGTATATATCGTTTTACCTTATATGGTAATGCTATATAACGTTATACGTTATAACGTAACACTATATAACGTTATACGTTATATGGTAATACTATATATCGTTATACGTTATAACGTAACAATATATAACGTTATACGTTATATGGTAACACTATATAACGATATACGTTATTACGTAATAGTATATATCGTTATACGTTATAACGTAATACTATATAACGTTATACGTTATATGGTAATTCTATATAACGTTATACGTTATTACGTAATAGTATATATCGTTTTACCTTATATGGTAATGCTATATAACGTTATACGTTATATGGTAATAGTATATATCGCTATACGTTATAACGTAACAATATATAACGTTATACGTTATATGGTAATACTATATAACGATATACGTTATTACGTAATAGTATATATCGTTATACGTTATAACGTAACACTATATAACGTTATACGTTATATGGTAATTCTATATAACGTTATACGTTATTACGTAATGGTATATATCGTTTTACGTTATATGGTAATGCTATATAACGTTATACGTTATAACGTAACACTATATAACGTTATTCGTTATATGGTAATAATATATATCGTTATACGTTATAACGTAACAATATATAACGTTATACGTTATATGGTAATACTATATATCGTTATACTTTATAACGTAACAATATATAACGTTATACGTTATATGGTAATACTATATAACGATATACGTTATTACGTAATAGAATACATCGTTATACGTTATAACGTAACACTATATAACGTTATACGTTATATGGTAATTCTATATAACGTTACACGTTATTACGTAATAGTATATATCGTTTTACGTTATATGGTAATGCTATATAACGTTATACGTTGTAACGTAACACTATATAACGTTATTCGTTATATGGTAGTAGTATATATCGTTATACGTTATAACGTAACAATATATAACGTTATACGTTATATGGTAATACTATATATCGTTATACGTTATAACGTAACAATATATAACGTTATACGTTATATGGTAATACTATATAACGTTATACGTTATTACGTAATGGTATATATCGTTTTACGTTATATGGTAATGCTATATAACGTTATACGTTGTAACGTAACACTATATAACGTTATTCGTTATATGGTAGTAGTATATATCGTTATACGTTATAACATAACAATATATAACGTTATACGTTATATGGTAATACTATATATCGTTATACGTTATAACGTAACAATATATAACGTTATACGTTATATGGTAATACTATATAACGATATACGTTATTACGTAATAGAATACATCGTTATACGTTATAACGTAACACTATATAACGTTATACGTTATATGGTAATTCTATATAACGTTACACGTTATTACGTAATAGTATATATCGTTTTACGTTATATGGTAATGCTATATAACGTTATACGTTATAACGTAACACTATATAACGTTATTCGTTATATGGTAATAGTATATATCGTTATACGTTATAACGTAACAATATATAACGTTATACGTTATATTGTAATACTATATATCGTTATACGTTATAACGTAACAATATATAACGTTATACGTTATATGGTAATACTATATATCGTTATACGTTATAACGTAACACTATATAACGTTATACGTTATATGGTAATTCTATATAACGTTATACGTAATTACGTAATAGTATATATCGTTTTACGTTATATGGTAATGCTATATAACGTTATACGTTATAACGTAACACTATATAACGTTATTTGTTATATGGTAATAGTATATATCGTTATACGTTATAACGTAACAATATATAACGTTATACGTTATATGGTAATACTATATATCGTTATACGTTATAACGTAACAATATATAACGTTATGCGTTATATGGTAATACTATATAACGATATACGTTATTACGTAATAGTATATATCGTTTTACCTTATATGGTAATGCTATATAACGTTATACGTTATAACGTAACACTATATAACGTTATACGTTATATGGTAATACTATATATCGTTATACGTTATAACGTAACAATATATAACGTTATACGTTATATGGTAACACTATATAACGATATACGTTATTACGTAATAGTATATATCGTTATACGTTATAACGTAATACTATATAACGTTATACGTTATATGGTAATTCTATATAACGTTATACGTTATTACGTAATAGTATATATCGTTTTACCTTATATGGTAATGCTATATAACGTTATACGTTATATGGTAATAGTATATATCGCTATACGTTATAACGTAACAATATATAACGTTATACGTTATATGGTAATACTATATAACGATATACGTTATTACGTAATAGTATATATCGTTATACGTTATAACGTAACACTATATAACGTTATACGTTATATGGTAATTCTATATAACGTTATACGTTATTACGTAATGGTATATATCGTTTTACGTTATATGGTAATGCTATATAACGTTATACGTTATAACGTAACACTATATAACGTTATTCGTTATATGGTAATAATATATATCGTTATACGTTATAACGTAACAATATATAACGTTATACGTTATATGGTAATACTATATATCGTTATACTTTATAACGTAACAATATATAACGTTATACGTTATATGGTAATACTATATAACGATATACGTTATTACGTAATAGTATATATCGTTATACGCTATAACGTAATACTATATAACGTTATACGTTATATGGTAATACTATATAACGATATACGTTATTACGTAATAGTATATATCGTTATACGTTATAACGTAACACTATATAACGTTATACGTTTTATGGTAATTCTATATAACGTTATACGTTATTACGTAATAGTATATATCGTTTTACGTTATATGGTAATGCTATATAACGTTATATGTTATAACGTAACACTATATAACGTTATTTGTTATATGGTAATAGTATATATCGTTATACGTTATAACGTAACAATATATAACGTTATACGTTATATGGTAATACTATATATCGTTATACGTTATAACGTAACAATATATAACGTTATACGTTATATGGTAATACTATATAACGATATACGTTATTACGTAATAGTATATATCGTTATACGTTATAACGTAATACTATATAACGTTATACGTTATATGGTATTTCTATGTAACGTTATACGTTATTCCGTAATAGTATATATCGTTTTACGTTATATGGTAATGCTATATAACGTTATACGTTATATGGTAATAGTATATATCGCTATACGTTATAACGTAACACTATATAACGCTATACGTTGTATGGTAATACTGTATATCGTTATACGTTATAACGTAACAATATATAACGTTATACGTTATATGGTAATACTATATAACGATATACGTTATTACGTAATAGTATATATCGTTATACGTTATAACGTAACACTATATATCGTTTTACGATATATGGTAATGCTATATAACGTTATACGTTATAACGTAACACTATATAACGTTATCCGTTATATGGTAATAGTATATATCGCTATACGTTATAACGTAACAATATATAACGTTATACGTTATATGGTAATACTATATAACAATATACGTTATTACGAAATAGTATATATCGTTTTACGTTATATGGTAATGCTATATAACGATATACGTTATAACGTAACACTATATAACGCTATACGTTGTATGGTAATACTGTATATCGTTATACGTTATAACGTAAGAATATATAACGTTATACGTTATATGGTAATACTATATAACGATATACGTTATTACGTAATAGTATATATCGTTATACGTTATAACGTAACACTATATAACGTTATACGTTATATGGTAATTCTATATAACGTTATACGTTATTACGTAATAGTATATATCGTTTTACGTTATATGGTAATGCTATATAACGTTATACGTTATAACGTAACACTATATAACGTTATTTGTTATATGGTAATAGTATATATCGTTATACGTTATAACGTAACAATATATAACGTTATACGTTATATGATAATACTATATATCGTTATACGTTATAACGTAACAATATATAACGTTATACGTTATATGGTAATACTATATAACGATATACGTTATTACGTAATAGTATATATCGTTATACGTTATAACGTAATACTATATAACGTTATACGTTATATGGTAATTCTATATAACGTTATACGTTATTACGTAATAGTATATATCGTTTTACCTTATATGGTAATGCTATATAACGTTATACGTTATAACGTAACACTATATAACGTTATACGTTATATGGTAATAGTATATATCGCTATACGTTATAACGTAACAATGTATAACGTTATACGTTATATGGTAATACTATATACCGATATACGTTATTACGTAGTAGTATATATCGTTATATGTTATAACGTGACACTATATAACGTTATACGTTATATGGTAATTCTATATAACGTTATACGTTACCCCGTAATAGTATATATCGTTTTACGTTATATGGTAATACTATATAACAATATACGTTATTACGTAATAGTATATATCGTTATACGTTATAACGTAACACTATATAACGTTATACGTTACATGGTAATAGTATATATCGTTATACGTTATAACGTCACAATATATAACGTTATACGTTATATGGTAATAGTATATATCGTTATACGTTATAACGTAACAATATATAACGTAATACGTTATATGGTAATACTATATAACGATATACGTTATTACGTAATAGTATTTATCGTTATACGTTATAACGTAACACTATATATCGTTTTACGATATATGGTAATGCTATATAACGTTATACGTTATAACGTAACACTATATAACGTTATACGTTATATGGTAATACTATATATCGTTATACGTTATAACGTAACAATATATAACGTTATACGTTATATGGTAATACTATATAACGTTATACGTTATATGGTAATTCTATATAACGTTATACGTTATTACGTAATAGTATATATCGTTATACGTTATATGGTAATTCTATATAACGTTATACGTTATTCCGTAATAGTATATATCGTTTTACGTTATATGGTAATGCTATATAACGTTATACGTTATATGGTAATAGTATATATCGCTATACGTTATAACGTAACAATATATAACGTTATACGTTATATGGTAATACTATATAACGATATACGTTATTACGTAATAGTATATATCGTTATACGTTATAACATAATACTATATAACGTTATACGTTATATGGTAATTCTATATAACGTTATACGTTATTACGTAATAGTATATATCGTTTTACCTTATATGGTAATGCTATATAACGTTATACGTTATAGCGTAACACTATATAACGTTGTACGTTATATGGTAATAGTATATATCGCTATACGTTATAACGTAACAATATATAACGTTATACGTTATATGGTAATACTATATAACGATATACGTTATTACGTAATAGTATATATCGCTATACGTTATAACGTAACACTATATAACGTTATACGTTACATGGTAATAGTATATATCGTTATACGTTATAACGTCACAATATATAACGTTATACGTTATATGGTAATAGTATATATCGTTATACGTTATAACGTAACAACATATAACGTAATACGTTATAACGTAATACTATATAACGTTATACGTTATATGGTAATTCTGTATAACGTTATACGTTATTACGTAATAGTATATATCGTTTTACCTTATATGGTAATGCTATATAACGTTATACGTTATAACGTAACACTATATAACGTTATACGTTATATGGTAATAGTATATATCGCTATACGTTATAACGTAACAATATATAACGTTATACGTTATATGGTAATACTATATAACGATATACGTTATTACGTAGTAGTATATATCGTTATATGTTATAACGTAACACTATATAACGTTATACGTTATATGGTAATTCTATATAACGTTATACGTTATATGGTAATTCTATATAACGTTATACGTTACTCCGTAATAGTATATATCGTTTTACGTTATATGGTAATACTATATAACAATATACGTTATTACGTAATAGTATATATCGTTATACGTTATAACGTAACACTATATAACGTTATACGTTACATGGTAATAGTATATATCGTTATACGTTATAACGTCACAATATATAACGTTATACGTTATATGGTAATAGTATATATCGTTATACGTTATAACGTAACAATATATAACGTAATACGTTATATGGTAATACTATATAACGATATACGTTATTACGTAATAGTATATATCGTTATACGTTATAACGTAACACTATATATCGTTTTACGATATATGGTAATGCTATATAACGTTATACGTTATAACGTAACACTATATAACGTTATACGTTATATGGTAATACTATATATCGTTATACGTTATAACGTAACAATATATCACGTTATACGTTATATGGTAATACTATATAACGTTATACGTTATATGGTAATACTATATAACGTTATACGTTATATGGTAATTCAATATAACGTTATACGTTATTACGTAATAGTATATATCGTTATACGTTATATGGTAATTCTATATAACGTTATACGTTATTCCGTAATAGTATATATCGTTTTACGTTATATGGTAATGCTATATAACGTTATACGTTATATGGTAATAGTATATATCGCTATACGTTATAACGTAACAATATATAACGTTATACGTTATATGGTAATACTATATAACGATATACGTTATTACGTAATAGTATATATCGTTATACGTTATAACGTAACACTATATAACGCTATACGTTATATGGTAATTCTATATAACGTTATACGTTATTCCGTAATAGTATATATCGTTTTACGTTATATGGTAATACTATATAACGATATACGTTATTACGTAAAAGTATATATCGTTATACGTTATAACATAATACTATATAACGTTATACGTTATATGGTAATTCTATATAACGTTATACGTTATTACGTAATAGTATATATCGTTTTACCTTATATGGTAATGCTATATAACGTTATACGTTATAGCGTAACACTATATAACGTTATACGTTATATGGTAATAGTATATATCGCTATACGTTATAACGTAACAATATATAACGTTATACGTTATATGGTAATACTATATAACGATATACGTTATTACGTAATAGTATATATCGTTATACGTTATAAAGTAACACTATATAACGTTATACGTTATATGGTAATTCTATATAACGTTATACGTTATTCCGTAATACTATATATCGTTTTACGTTATATGGTAATGCTATATAACGATATACGTTATAACGTAACACTATATAACGCTATACGTTGTATGGTAATACTGTATATCGTTATACGTTATAACGTAACAATATATAACGTTATACGTTATATGGTAATACTATATAACGATATACGTTATTACGTAATAGTATATATCGTTATACGTTATAACGTAACACTATATAACGTTATACGTTACATGGTAATAGTATATATCGTTATACGTTATAGCGTCACAATATATAACGTTATACGTTATATGGTAATAGTATATATCGTTATACGTTATAACGTAACAATATATAACGTAATACGTTATATGGTAATACTATATAACGATATACGTTATTACGTAATAGTATATATCGTTATTCGTTATAACGTAACACTATATAGCGTTTTAGGATATATGGTAATGCTATATAACGTTATACGTTATAACGTAACACTATATAACGTTATACGTTATATGGTAATAGTATATATCGCTATACGTTATAACATAACAATATATAACGTTATACGTTATATGGTAATACTATATAACGATATACGTTATTACGTAATAGTATATATCGTTATACGTTATAACGTAACAATATATAACGTTATACGTTATATGGTAATACTATATAACGATATACGTTATTACGTAATAGTATATATCGTTATACGTTATAACGTAACACTATATAACGTTATACGTTATATGGTAATTCTATATAACGTTATACGTTATTCCGTAATAGTATATATCGTTTTACGTTATATGGTAATGCTATATAACGTTATTCGTTATATAGTAATAGTATATATCGTTATACGTTATAACGTAACAATATATAACGTTATACGTTATATATTATACTATATATCGTTATACGTTATAACGTAACAATATATAACGTTATACGTTATATGGTAATACTATATAACGATATATGTTATTACGTAATAGTATATATCGTTATACGTTATAACGTAACACTATATAACGTTATACGTTATATGGTAATTCTATATAACGTTATACGTTATATGATAATACTATATAACAATATACGTTATTACGAAATAGTATATATCGTTTTACGTTATATGGTAATGCTATATAACTATATACGTTATAACGTAACACTATATAACGCTATACGCTGTATGGTAATACTGTATATCGTTATACGTTATAACGTAACAATATATAACGTTATACGTTATATGGTAATACTGTATAACAATATACGTTATTACGTAATAGAATACATCGTTATACGTTATAACGTAACAATATATAACGTTATACGTTATATGGTAATACTATATAACGATATACGTTATTACGTAATAGTATATATCGTTATACGTTATAACGTAACACTATATAACGTTATACGTTATATGGTAATTCTATATAACGTTATACGTTATTCCGTAATAGTATATATCGTTTTACGTTATATGGTAATGCTATATAACGTTATTCGGTATATAGTAATAGTATATATCGTTATACGTTATAACGTAACAATATATAACGTTATACGTTATATGGTAATACTATATATCGTTATACGTTATAACGTAACACTATATAACGTTATTCGTTATATGGTAATAGTATATATCGTTATACGTTATAACGTAACAATATATAACGTTATGCGTTATATGGTAATACTATATATCGTTATACGTTATAACGTAACAATATATAACGTTATACGTTATATGGTAATACTATATAACGATATACGTTATTACGTAATAGTATATATCGTTATACGTTATAACGTAATACTATATAACGTTATACGTTATATGGTAATTCTATATAACGTTATACGTTATTACGTAATAGTATATATCGTTTTACCTTATATGGTAATGCTATATAACGTTATACGTTATAACGTAACACTATATAACGTTATACGTTATATGGTAATAGTATATATCGCTATACGTTATAACGTAACAATATGTAACGTTATACGTTATATGGTAAAACTATATAACGATATACGTAATTACGTAATAGTATATATCGTTATACGTTATAACGTGACACTATATAACGTTATACGTTATATGGTAATTCTATATAACGTTATACGTTATTCCGTAATAGTATATATCGTTTTACGTTATATGGTAATACTATATAACGATATACGTTATTACAAAATAGTATATATCGTTATACGTTATAACGTAACACTATATAACGTTATACGTTACATGGTAATAGTATATATCGTTATACGTTATAACGTCACAATATATAACGTTATACGTTATATGGTAATAGTATATATCGTTATACGTTATAACGTAACAATATATAACGTTATACGTTATATGGTAATACTATATAACGATATACGTTATTACGTAATAGTATATATCGTTATACGTTATAACGTAACACTATATATCGTTTTACGATATATGGTAATGCTATATAACGTTATACGTTATAACGTAACACTATATAACGTTATACGTTATATGGTAATACTATATATCGTTATACGTTATAACGTAACAATATATAACGTTAAACGTTACATGGTAATACTATATAACGATATACGTTATTACGTAATAGTATATATCGTTATACGTTATAACGTAATACTATAAAACGTTATACGTTATATGGTAATTCTATAAAACGTTATACGTTATTACGCAATAGTATATATCGTTTTATCATATATGGTAATGCTATATAACGTTATACGTTATAACGTAACACTATATAACGTTATAAGTTATATGGTAATAGTATATATCGCTATACGTTATAACGTAACAATATATAACGTTATACGTTATATGGTAATACTATATAACGATATACGTTATTACGTAATAGTATATATCGTTATACGTTATAACGTAACACTATATAACGTTATACGTTATATGGTAATTCTATATAACGTTATACGTTATTACGTAATGGTATATATCGTTTTTACGTTATATGGTAATGCTATATAACGTTATACGTTATAACGTAACACTATATAACGTTATTCGTTATATGGTAATAATATATATCGTTATACGTTATAACGTAACAATATATAACGTTATACGTTATATGGTAATACTATATATCGTTATACTTTATAACGTAACAATATATAACGTTATACGTTATATGGTAATACTATATAACGATATACGTTATTACGTAATAGTATATATCGTTATACGTTATAACGTAATACTATATAACGTTATACGTTATATGGTAATACTATATAACGATATACGTTATTACGTAATAGTATATATCGTTATACGTTATAACGTAACACTATATAACGTTATACGTTTTATGGTAATTCTATATAACGTTATACGTTAGTACGTAATAGTATATATCGTTTTACGTTATATGGTAATGCTATATAACGTTATACGTTATAACGTAACACTATATAACGTTATTTGTTATATGGTAATAGTATATATCGTTATACGTTATAACGTAACAATATATAACGTTATACGTTATATGGTAATACTATATATCGTTATACGTTATAACGTAACAATATATAACGTTATACGTTATATGGTAATACTATATAACGATATACGTTATTACGTAATAGTATATATCGTTATACGTTATAACGTAATACTATATAACGTTATAC